>NC_135084.1:25982500-26242500 GCF_051107435.1 Chaetodon auriga | reverse complement strand
GATTTCTTTGAAGCGTTCGGTCTGCTCGTCGCTTCTTTTCAAAAGGACAATGACAATTATGTTTCCACACGCTGATGCTTTCCTCACATGGTTCCAGGTCAGATGTGTTGTGATTGGTTGCTTGCAGCAGCTCCCAGTCGGTGCAGGTTTAGTAACATTAATGAGACACTTTTATTCCAGCTCAACACTTTCTTCCTGCTCCGTACCTTCAGTTTGTGGCTTATTTGCCTTTAAAGCATGTCTGATTTATATCATACAGCCTGAACGGTCCGTGTTAGCGAGGCACGTATAGAACACGTGTGGGTGTTTGTTTGTGTGATTTGGGAACGCACAGGCCGAACACATTGTCCTGTAGATCAGTCTGTTCGGTCTGCAGTGGTCGTGAATTGTTTTTATGTAAGCTGAGTAAACAGAAGCTGAGGTGCCGTTAACTCTGCACTGAATCTGTTCAGGAGAGGAAGAAGCTCCACGTCGGTGGGTTTGTTATTCAGATACTCTCAGAGAGTAGAGCTCTGCCTCATACCAGTACTTTTACTTCGTGCACATGTTTGCGGTTTGTCACGCTCATAGCATGTGTTCATTTCAGCTGATGTGTTGATGACTCTTTCAGTCACAGTGAATCATCGTCACCATCACGTTTGAGTTTGAGCATCCAGAAGTTTGAAGCCTTCTCTTAAGATAAGAGACCAGTTCGCTGAAAGATGGTTTTCTGTCGTGCAGAGCTGGTGATCAAACGCAGCTGTGGTATTAAAAGTATCTCATGGTATACAAAGAGAAAATAAAATGCATATGCAGTGTAATTGGATTTGCAGGAATACATGCTTTCAGAGAGGATTTGTTTTGTAATTTTGGATTGATTTTTAATCTCCAAACAAACTTAGAAGTGGTATTTGAAGTGTGTCTGTAATGCAAACCCTCACCGCCAACTCGCCAAATGAAATTCACCTGACTGGGAATAATGGAGAGGAGGCGGCAGGCCAGCGACAGAGAGACGCGTCGACACTATTTTAGATTGTATTTTCAGAAAAGGTGAATTAAGTACAGTGAGCGTGCATCCTCATGAGGCTTAATTTAAATGCAAACTTTTTCACATCCGGTCACTGTGAGCGCAATTAGGCCTTGAGGTGAGGAGACAGAGGAAAGAGCCCATCAACACTTCCAATACGCTCGTCAGCCTTCTGCTGCCTCGGCACAAAGCCACAGCCACACAGTCACACGCTCGCACACATAAGCAAAATCAAATATGCACATGCACACTCATGAGCAAATTTGCAGGAATCAGGGCTGCAGGATATCGACCAAAATGACTTATTTTGTGCTGATTGTTGCATCTCAGCGCCATCACGTCTTTTTCAAGACTGACTAAAAGTGTTAAAGAAATATTTTTAGGAACTAAAATGAGGAATCTTCTTAGGAATGAAGTTTTGTTCCAACAGCCAGTTTATCTCAGGCTTGTCCCATTATATGTGGCGCCCTAATCCCCTCCCCCGGTACAGACGGGAAACGCTTACTTATGCTTGCATACTGACACATACACACATTAAGACAAAAACATATGGACATGAACAAAATACAAGTGTAGACATTTCTGTTTTTGCTTCAGTGCATCTTTATTAACGTTCCTTTATGAATTGTTTGGCTGTTTTTCATTGTGAGACCCAGAGAGAAAGTCTTTCCATCTTCTGGGATGTCTGGTTTCACCAGAGGTCGATTCAGCAAAGCAGATGAGGTGAGGGAGTCTCCGGCACGTCTTAGTTCAAGATTAATAGTCACGTTTATTAAATGTGCGCAGTGGAACTAACTGAAAGGTTCTTTCTAGGTCAGGATGAGTTTAAGCAGGAGTCACTTCCACAGGGGTGAGGAGAAGGAGGGGAGGAGGGTGAGACCATGCTGCGTACAGTAACTCTGACCACGTGTTTAAACACAGCTCAGTCCAGCCCAGAAGGTCTCGACATGCACACTAATGTCCACATGTCTTCTCCTTGACGTCTGCCACCTGGTTCAGCTGTCAGGAAACACTCCGGCCAAGATAACCGTAATTTACTTCTCCCAGAAATCCTCCGTATTCGAATGGCTGAAAGTCAAGCTGCTGAGGACACCGAGGGTAATCCTGACCTGCTGAGACGCCAAACACACCCCGAGAATCCCCCGATTCCTCTTACTGAAGGAAATATGTAGAAGTAGGTCAGCAGGATTCAGGGAACGCTGCCATGGGTGCTCTCAGAAAAGACCGTAAGGAGGCGGAGGAAGGTCACAGACTGGAGAAACACCTGCTATCAATCATCCTTCACAGTTTGCAGCATCTGGAGGACGAGCGCTGCCAGTGCTGCAGCAGGTACTCCCCCTGCACCTGCAGAGCAGCTTCACAGCTGTACGGAGGTGTGCGGGTCCAGACTGTTTTCTGATCTGCTGTCTGTGGTTAACGTCTGGTTGAGTTTAGGTCGTCCGTTTGTTAGCTTTAGGGGGAGTTTTACAGACTTAGAGAAGCTGATGTTGAATGTTTGCTTGAGAGACTTGATGCCCTCCAGAAGCAGACCAGCTCAAGTCATGCTGACATGAAAGAACATTTATTCAGGCGGCTCTTCAAATATATATAAAAGGCAGCATCACATGTTTGAATGAGTGCTTCTAATTCAACAGCAGGACTTGTTTCAGGTGTGTAGAGCACCTGCACAGAGGGAGGAAGAGGAAGGAAGACTGATGAACAAACAGACGAACGCAGCTCGTGTTGGCAGTTTATTTATTGATAGTTCTTTTGGTTTCATGAGCTCAGAGGTTCCCAAACCGTAAAACGTGTATGAATTTATTCCACGATCAAAGTCATATGTGCTGAGTCTAAAGTGAAGTTTCTCATCACATCATAAAGAAGCACAGAAAATGTTCATGCAGCCTTCTTTTAAACACAGATTTTTGCTTCTGCAATTTATATTCATTTGACAATGCAACTGTTTTTTTTTATATATATGTGTATATATTTCTAACCTGATCCAAGAATATGAATATAAGCCTGGCATCGTGCAGACACACCCGTGTGTTTCTGCACATGTATGTATGAATGTTTCAGTGAGGTTAAGAGCTGTATGCAGATCAGCTCTGCCTTCCTTTACTCCAGGATCAGGGTCATAACTCACTGCTGGACGGAAGAATATCATTACGTTCAAAGAGAGTGTGTGTGTGTGTGTGTGTGTGTGTGCGTGCGTGCGTGCGTGCGTGCGTGCGTGCGTGCGTGCGTGTGTGTGCGTGTGTGTGTGTGTATGTGTCTGTGTCTGTGTCTGTGCGCTTGTGTGTGTGTGTGCGTGCGTGTCTGTCTGTGTGTGTGTGTGTGTGTGTGTGTGTGTGTGCGTGTCTGTCTGTGTGTCTGTGTGTGTATGTATGTGTGCGTGTGTGCGTGCGTGTGTGTGTGTGTGCGTGTGTGCGTGCGTGTCTGTCTGTGTGTGTGTGTGTGTGTGTGTGTGTGCGTGTCTGTCTGTGTGTGTGTGCGCGTGCGTGCGTGCGTGTCTGTGTGTGCGCGTGTGTGTGCATGCGTGCGTGTCTTTTACATCAAAGCCATATAATGCTATTAATAGGGCCACTAATGGACTCTAATGGTAAAGAGCCACATCAGCACTCAGGTTTTTGACTGTGTGGTGAATTTATAATGGAGGGAAGTGATAACAAAGCTTAAGTACCTTCTAACTCACCTTTAATTGTGGTTTAGGCCGCTGCAACATAAAGCTTTATTTTAACATGGGGACTAACAAGCGTTTGATTGACGATCAGATCCGCTTGGTGCTGAAGTGACTGGAAATCACAGCATCGTGTTTCTGGTGGAGCAAACTCATTATTTAGCAGGTCTCAAAGTCAGACTCAGCACGAGGTGTGTTCAGAGGAGGAGTCGCTTCAGTCTGTCACCTGGTTGGTTTAAATCATGACAGGTGACACAGAGTGAGCTCACCTGCAGTAAATCATTACTTACCAACAGTTAGATGTTCTTGTCTTATTTACTGTCTTTGTTTACTGTGCTGGTTGTTCTCAGTTAATTAGTCCTGACCTTCCCTCTGTAGGTAACGCCATCCAGGCCTTTGGGAACGGGACAGATGTGGGGGTGTGGCAGCCGATGTCCCCCGTCCAGACCACCACCCCCTACCAGAGGAACCGCGAACGCAACCCCAACACCATCGACAACCACATCAACACAGACACTGGCATCTACCACTTCTGTGGCAGCCTTCAGGTTAGAGACACACACACACACACACACACACACACACACACACAGCTTCGGATTCAGAGGATGACTGTGTTTGGAGGCTCAAGAGTTCCAGCCAGTCTGCGACGGATCTAATCCTGTGGCATGAAAACATCTCCAAAACTTCTCTGTGTGTGGAATAAAAACTTTTCCAGGTGGATCAAGTCTCTGATCTTCGTGTCCTTTCACATCAGCCTCACTGTCCACACGTCGACAGCGTCTGCTCGTTTCCAGTTGGTTGGTCTGCTTCTGTCGCTCTTCGTCCTCTGGCTTGTATCGTCACACCAGGTCGCGTTAAGATGAATCAGATGCTGTGAATATACTGAAGGTTGTTCAGGGGAAAGTGGAACATTTAGCGGCTGAAGAGACAGAGGAGCTCTGTCCGGTGTTGGTGGAGACCAAAGCAGAGCTGAAAGAAGAGTGACTGTCCTCTGGTGGTTGGAGCGTCTGAGGATTTGAGCTTGTAATGAGAATCTGACCGCAGACAAGTATTGGTACATTTCTAAAACTCCACTCTGAAGCCATCTTTTTGTTTTGGCATCGACATGCTAGTCACTGTGATGGATTCACCCTCCTCTTGTTTTCTCTTTTTTTGGTTGTTTGTTTGTCCTGATCTGGACTTCCCGGTGTGTCGGTTTGGCTGTTGACACACTCGTGTGTATTGATCCATCTGTGTACCTGCCTGTGCCAGCCACACTGTGCCCAGTAAGACTCAGAGCTGTATTTGTCAGCTGGAGCAGCCACTCGTGCTCTGCAGGAACCACAGTTATCTGGCTGATGAAACAGACGGATCACAAGCAGCAATCCTGAACACCGGTGATGGGCTCCTTCTGGGTCAGGGAGGAAGTGGGGATAATATTGTCATTACCAGCAGAGCGATGGCAGGGGCTCCGGAGCCATTTCACATATAATAATACTGCAACCCGATGAGGCATCGTAAAATCACTAAAGTTATTTTTCACCCACGTTAAAAGCGAATCCCCCGGCAGTTTCAAACTGAAGTGCACCTTCATCACTTCTCCTCGCTAACAACAATCTTCACTATAAACGTCACTTTTTATGTTGATGCTGTTGTTTACGAAGCTCGGCGCCGTCGTGGTGATCATGCATCACGATGCAGAGTTTCTGAACTCTGTCTGTCACTGCAGGCGAGTGTCCACGCCGTGGCTTTGAAGCCCGAGTCTGCAAACATTTGAGGCTCCACTCAGAAATAACAACATCCTCATTCGCTTCAGTTTCTGACCCCGAAAACTTCATAGCAGCATTAATTGGCGCTCAGAGGCAGCAGGACAACTCAGATATCAACTTATTGAACTGTTATGGAGAATGTGGCAGCAGACTGTTGCTCATTTACACATCCAGCAGACACAAAGCTTCATTAGCGTTCAGTGGACGCTGCCTCTCAGGCTGCGACACAGATCCCAGCTGAGAGTCACTCTCTGTCAGCTCTGCTTTGGTCTCCACCATCTCTTCAGTGAAGCTCGACTCTTATCTGTTAAAGGAGGGACTTTCCTCACCGGGACACAAGCTTTGTGTCACTTTATTTAGTGCTGATTTTATCTGAGCTGTTACAAACAAAAAGCAGCAAAGCCGTGAGCCGTAAAACCAAAACAACGAGTTTAAAGACGCTAAAACGCACTTCAGGTTTGTCGCTTTAACCCCTTTCACATGATCCATTGTTAATGTGTAAGAGATCAGCCCTGCGAGGTGTCCGTCATCAGGAGTGAATGGACGATGTGGAGGTCCGAACGTCCGACAGGCACACGCCAAAGAAAAACAAACAAAATTAAGACCTTTAACTCGTATTTTCATGCATCAGCATCTGAAGTTTCTCACACGCCGTGACTCCCTGAGAACACCTCAGGGTAGACTAAGACCTGCACTCATCACAGCCCACGAGCTTCTTCTGCAATGGAAATGTTAAATGGGATGAACCGTAGATACGACGGCAGCAGGGGTATTTGTTTACGCTAACGTTATGCTAGCAAGGTTCAGAGTCAATAACGCTGCTTACAGTTGACAAACAGTAAATATAGTTTGACGGTATGTTTAGCAGCAACACGAGCTTTCGTCAGATCGATTTCAGGATTCACAGGAACACGAGGGCGGCCGCTGATGACGGGAGCTCAGACTGCGATATAAGACGACCACTTCAGTGGTCAGAGCATCAGCACGCTGACAGGAGCGGTGCACCTCCTGCTGTGTGCCTGACAGTCGCCATCCTGTGGTGTTCAGAGGAGGAGGCGCTGAAGGTCTCCTCTGTGCAGGTTGTAATTAGCCTGTTTGTTTGTTAGCTTGTTGATGTGCTGCAGTAAACGTAAACAGAGGCTTTGACTGGTCCCTGTTCCTATGGTGACTCATTTAAGACTGATAATAGCCAGCGCATTAATTCAGAACAACAAGCAGACAGTTTAACAGCAGCCACTTATCTATCGTCAGGAAATAATGGACACCCTGCAGCCAATCACAATCAAGTATTCACCCAGGCTGTGGCGTAAACAGACATTAGCTGATGCAGCTCTAAATTCAGAGTTATGTGCTTTGCTTTGCTCTTTTATCTCCAACTTTATTTGATATTTATACCATCAGACGGCAGAAAACGAACACAGTGTCAGTAACACTACCTTCACTCATCCTCCCACACCTGAGAGTCAGTCAGGGAGCGAGAGCACCTGGAGTCACCTGGGTCCCCTTTGACTCAGATCTGGATCACATGCTGTACCTTTAACTTCATGTCCACGACTGTTTTCACAAAGACAAGACCAGAGCTTAATGGTGCTGCCCCTTAAACACACACACACACACACACACACACACACACACACACACAGTCCGTACTGATAATGAGCTGTGGTGGTGTACTGGTGCGGTTGTGCTGTTGGCTCTGCTCTGATCGCACGTCAAGTACAAGTTAATGAGAGAGTTGTGTTAAACCACTTTGGTTGTGTGTGTGTGTGTGTGTGTGTGTGCGCCTGTGTGTGTGTGTGTGTGTGTGTGTGTGTGTGTGCGTGTGTGTGTGCCTGTGTGTGTGCCTGTGTGTGCCTGTGTGCGTGCGTGCGTGCGTGCGTGCGTGTGCCTGTGCCTGTGTGTGTGTGTGTGTGTGTGTGTGTGCGTGTGCGTGCGTGCGTGCGTGCGTGCGTGCGTGCGTGCGTGCGTGCGCCTGTGTGCCTGTGTGTGTGTGTGTGTGCAGGCATCAAGGCAGGCGATGCTGTTGTAATGACACACTCAGGGGACGGCCTGTGAGAAGATTCACTGCGCTCTCCTCATTGATCTCTCTTTCACACACACACATGCAGAATAATAACCATTAACCAGTGACTCAGAACTTCTCCTCTTCCAGCAAATGACAGCCAACAACAGCGTTACGCTCGCTCGTTTGAAAGGAAGGCATCAAAGAGCGGAGGGAGAAAGAGGAAGGTGTAACCAGCTGAAAGCTCCTCGGCGTGAACCTGGACTGACTTTGACTCGTCTGTGAAATGTTCAGACAACACGAGGAAAGAGCTTCTGACCGTCAGCTTCAGACTAAATTAGAGCAGATGCACTTTTTTATTGTGTCTTTCATACTGAACTGAACCCTGCGGCTCTTGCTCTTTTGAAGAGGGACGCAGTGTTGGTCTGCCGGTCGACCGGTCCAAGGTTCGGCCTGAGATATGTACAAACATGGACGCCCTCTGCAGGGTCAGTCTCACAGACTTTGGTGATCCCAGACTTTTCTTCTCACACCACCAGCAGGTTGACATTTTGGCTTCTAGTGAAATATCTTGACCACCATTTGGTGGATTTCCATGACCTTTGGTGCAGATATGAAGAACACCCAGAGGACGGTGATCCTGACTCCTCCTCAAAGTTTCTCAACATCTACTCGACTCACGGGCACAAAGTGTGTCAGTGTGTCGTCGTTCCTACGTATTCATCCTACTACCCATCTAACTTTTTATCTATGTCCACCATCAGGTCAACATTTCAGTTTGTCCAAGTGCTACATGAACGTTAGCATGCTAATCATAAGCATTATAACCTGCATTACACACGTGTTAGCATGCCAACGTTAGCGTTGTGCTCAAAGCTCTGCTGTGAGGCGGCAGCGTGGCGGCTCTGCATTGTCTTCATGTGATGTCAACATGTGGCGTGTGAGAGGAAGCCTTCTTTATCCTCTTCCTCTTCCCTTTGGAGGAAATTAAAGCACTCGGAGGACCTTTTTCAAGAGAGGTAGCCGAGCCCACGGCAACACCGCCACAGATAAAACAACGTATACACACACACACGTCAGAGCCGAGAGGCAAACACACACACACAAGCACAAAGTGTGCCGGCCTCAGGCTCCATCAGCCTGCTCTTATGAATACAGTTGACTGCAGAGCAGGCAGGAAGTGCCCTGGACAAATATGGAAATCTACCACATGCTAATGTGACTTTTCAGAGCAGGCAGGTATTAGGCAAATCCACAGCACGTGGACACAAAGCAGGAATATATATTTGAATTTGTTGACGTCCAAATCTTTTTGAAATGGCAATAAGCACCGGAGCTGTTTAATATTATGGGATACGTCTGGGTTATGCAAAGCTTTGTACGCTTTTCATTTGCATGTAATCACAAGCAGAGCTTTCGCAGTGACAGTGTGATCTAATTTAAAGGGTCAGTTCACCCAAATTACACACAGCAGTAAACACCTGGGTGTTGTTTTAGAAGCGATCGTGACACAGGTGAGTTTCATCTCTTATTTAGACAGAAGACGTCTAAAAATCAGCCTCCAAACTGCTGAATGTGTTGGTTTTGAATCACGGAGCCATAGCAGTAAAAATGGGCACAGATGGAGCTCTGTTTCTAAATCTGCTTTTTAAATTCACATTCATGGAATTTAAATTTCCAAATGTGAAAACTCAAAGTGCCCTGAGGATCTCAAAGTCTAGCAACAAGCTGTGAGAGTTTATTACGGTTGTGATCCGTCAGTGTTTCTGTCTGATGCTGAAAACAAAGATGGAGGCACAGATGGTCAGACTGATGTCGGCGCTCCTTCTCCATGAAACCTTTTCTGATACGGCGCTCCGAGTTCTCGGCTCGTTCTTTTGTTTGGGTCTTTATGCAGAGGCCTGTGAGTACGCCATGATTTATAGACTTCACCCCCCAACTTTTTTTCATTTAGTGCTGAAGCAAAGGTGTAATAACAGAATGCAGTTTCTCACTCTGTATTAGCATGCTACATCCTGTATTCCCTATTTTTGGTCTGCATTCACGATACTGTGCGCCGGACCCATTTATTATTCTGTCACACCTACAGCCGGAGCACACACACACACACACACACACACACGCACACGCACACGCACACACACATAAACAACAGTTACATTCACTTACAGCATCCATCCTGAACGCAGGTCATTAGAGGCAGAGGAGGAACTCTTCATCCTCAAACTGCCGCACAAAAAAATCTTCCAAACACAGAACAAACCATGTTTGGCTTCTGATTACGAGGCCTGTGCTGCGAATCAGCAAATCAGCTCGTCGTGGGTTTGCAATCAACACGTGGTAATCACTTTACAGATTTACCTGAAGAGTAAAGACACAGAGGGAACATCGTGATTAGAGGCGACGCGTCATCACGGAGCAAATGTCATGTTTGTTTGTGCCTTTGTCTTTTTTCACGTCCTGATTGTGTTCATTTTTTCCGTGTGCAGTCAGTAATAAGGTCACAGGTACAGATCGAGGTTCTCGTTGAGGTGCGCGACGCGTCTGAGGGCGAGACGTGTGAGCTGAAAACGTTTGTTTCACTGAGAGGCTCTTACCTTTAAAGCACGTCCTCGTCGATTGCCAGTGATTCCCAAAATGACGTTTGTGACCACTGATGGTCCGAGAGTCGACCTTTGTCGTCACGATGGACGTGAAACGGTTCCAGTTTTCTTAGCTTTAGGCACCAGAGGTACTTCAGTTTGTAATGTAAGTTAAAACACCAGCAGCAGTCTCCTGGGTGACAGTCCCGTCTTGGTTTGACCCACCTGTCCACCACAAGTCCTCCACATGAGGACTTTCTTGCTCTTTATACTTCCTCCTTTGCTCCTGTCATAATTACTTCAGCCACTAGAGGCCGCTGCCTGACGATAAGCCGAAGCACGGGTCGTAACACAGTCGAGCTTTAAGGCTGGAACTCTAACACGTCCTCCAGAACCCGTCCCTCCAGATTCTAGAGGACCACGAACACGACGGGGACCCTAACCACATTTTACCAAACCTGATCCACTGCGACCTCTCCCTGATCCTCACCGTTCCACAGGACGCCGTCGAAGCGTCGGCCATCGCTGTCGTCACCGAGCAACCTCTAACCTCTATTTACACTAATGGAGAATCTGTGTGTGTGTGTGTGTGTGTGTGTGTGTGTGTGTGTGTGTGTGTGATAGATAGTGATAAATGTGAGATGAAATCGGAGTCTGACTTTGACTGTCCCTCTGAGCTCGGCCTCTCCTCTGGCTGGAGATATCGGAGGCTTTAAAGTTTAACAGCGTCTCGCCGTGAACTCTCCAAGGTCATCGTGTTTTCTCCAGTTCAGCCTCACGACCACGTCAGGAGCCATCAGGCGTTCGGCCGCAGCGTCTGCAGGCTGATGGCCCAGCGAGAACGTTCCCGTCCGTCTAGTTGTGAAGTGGTGAATGAGTGAACGTTGAAGTTTCATTGTGGATCGTTAACAAAGACACAAACGTGAATCTTTTTCTGTCTGTTTCAGGCTCAGAAGCTAAAGTCAAACTCGACAGTCGACGGCGTCTTCTGTGTGGTAAGTCTGTCAGCTATGTCGAAAAATTCATTTTGTGAAATTCAGAATTAAATCATGAGACGAGGAACCAATGAAAAAGTGGTTCTTTCCATAAGAGAACGTGGTTTTTCCAGTGAAAGCTGCCGTCAGTCAGTTACAGCGAAACAACAAAGCTCTGACAGGAAGTTCGCGTGTCAGTCGTGCCAGCTGATCTCTGCAGAGCGTGGACGGGATGTGTTCTTCAGTAACATCACAGAGTCCGTCTCACCATTTCATCTCCGAAAACAGCTTCATTCATGACCACGAGGCAGTTGGTCATCAAATAATGACAAACCGTGTTGCGCCCTCGCTGCTGGAAGTCTGTGACCTCCCTCTGACGGCGACTGTCGCAGCAATCCTTCCCGCCTCCTTTGTAAACTCCCGCTCTTTGTAGCTCCTTTGAGGCCGGGACGGGGTTGTTGCTTATCGGGTGGCTTTTAAAGTTCACTGTAAATGTCAGTGTACAATAATAAGGCTCTGTTATGCACTGGACTGACATTTAATAGAGGCAGGGACAGGTCCGGGGGAGACGACCCGGCCGCCAGCTCGCAGCTTTATTAGCAAGCCAAAGACCTGCTGAAGCTCTGCATGATGCATACTCACGCATGGTGGCACACACACACACACACACACACACACACACACACACACACACTTTATACCTTTCCTCTGTGGCATTTTCGTTATAAAAACAACCTTTTGATTTTTCTCGGTGTCATACAAGATGAATTTATTTCCGAGCTTTAATAGGTGATATTATTGAATTAAACAGCCGGATGTCTTGAAGTGTCCCACGTCCTGCACGCATGAGACCAGCTGCGACCTGAAGTTCACTGTATGTCCCAGCGGGTACAAGACGCCGCTGTTAGAATCTGCTGTGGTCCAGACGATCCAGAGGTCTGACGATCACACCGGGGAGATAATAATAATAATAATAATAATAATAATAATAATAATAATAATAATAATAATAATAACGCTCAAAGACGAGATGGCGAACAGAGCTAGCGAGCTACCAAACATTACACCTGTGATTTGGTTGGAAAATGGCCTCCAGACTTGTGTCCAGCTGACGTGTTTGAAACAAAAAGTGTTTTTATGCATTTGATGGCTCCATGAATGGTAGCATGCTAATTCAGCACTGATGATGCTAAAGCTAAAGCTACGTCCCAGGTGAAACGTCGTCAGCTGATGTTTGATGCAGTTGCCTATCAGATGGTTCCTGTGGTTCTGGGAGGAACCAGTTAGCTTTAGCAGACCTGAAGAGAAAAAGGCTTCAGTTAAATTTTTGTGTTTGTGCTAAAATTAGCTTGAACTTCTTCATAAAAACGGATCTTTATTTTATCTCTAATTCTCGATACTGACTCGTCCTCCTCTCCTGTCCTCTGTCTGTCTCTCAGGACCCTCAGATAGACGGTCCGAGTACATCCAACGCCATCCTGAGGAACGCGGCTGCGCCCAGGCGGCCCGCGGGCCTGGCCTCTCTGCTGCCCCTGCTGCTGTGGCTGTGGTACTGCAGCCTGCCGGCGCGCTCCTCCTCGCCGGGCGTCTTGTAGCCTCACAGCGACCAACAACGGACTGACAAACACACATTTGTATAAAAGAAAAAGCAAAACAAGGAATTATATCCTTTCTTCTCAGTAATACCTGTTGTACTTTTATTTCCCTCTGGATTCTCTTTTGATTCCTACTTTGATTTTTTATGGATTTTGGAAGCTTTGTTGTTTTATTGTTTTTTTTTTTTGCATTGCAGCTTTGTGCTAAAATGGTGATCTTCTCTACGTGTTAACTCAGTTTGGCTGTGTGTTTTCTTTGGGTTAGTTAAAAAAAAAAAAGCATTTAAAGCTTCTGTGTCGCTCTCTTGGGCACAAATGAGAAAATTACTGAGGACTACATTCCAGTAAACCACAGCTGGTGGCTCGGAAAGTCACACACAATGTAAATTAGCATCGACTTTCCGAGCGGTCGAGTCTGTTTTCACCCGTCTGTCTGTGTGTCGAGGCTATCGGTGGGATCGTTCGCTTAAAGTCACAGTCAGTTCAGTCACGGCTACATTTCGTCACCTGGGCAGCCTTTTAGGTGTTCTTCCGTCTCCTCTGTGGTTTGTGTCTGTTTGGATAATGATGTGATCTGGTATTTGATTTCCAATGAAAGCTCCACGCGGACAAAAAAAAAGACGTCGCTGGAAATCTTTTCTTTTTTCAGGACGAGCACCGATAATTAAACCATCGCAGAAGCTGGAACATCTGCGCCCAAACCGTCTTTAGTGTAGCTCAAACTGAACGCGCACACGAGGCGAAGGCCCACAATCCTTCACTGCACACGCTCACACACTCAGACAAACACACACACTGTTTTTACTCAGCGACGCTCCGAGTCGCAGTCTGACGGCAGTGACAGGCCGCCGTGGACGCTGAGTCATCAGTGATTGTACATACTTTAATCGTTGTTTCTCAGTGGACGGCGACAGAGAAGCTGCTGCAGCTTCACCCAAACTTCTGCTTCTTCTTTAGTTTTGATGTAATTCTCTGCACCGCGTCCACGAAAACGTCAGCTGAGGAAAAAATAATCTTGTTGTTGTGAAGTATAATCGGCGGCGACTCGCACCTCCATCGCACCTCATCCTGTTCCGTCAGTTCAGTGTTACGACTCGTGAAACCGTCAGCAGGAGCGACAGCTCGAAATGACCGTTTGCAAAACTCCACCGACCGACGCCTGAGGCACGAAACGAGCAGGATCATTTGGTTTCAGGAAAAAGGAGAAAAAAGCTGAATAACAGTTTTTGCTACGCATTTGACGGCTACATCGGATTAGCATATCTTGCTAACCCAGCAGCGCACTGCTGAACACTGCTAAAGGTTATGAATTTGGTCAGCTTTGATGTGAACGACGTGGAGATGAAGCAGCAGCGTTGTTGTGTTCGAGAATAGAGCCACAGCATAATGAGGAAAAATGCAGTCTGAGCTCAGACTGATGTTTTATTCTAATCCACTCAAATCCTTTCGTAGAGAAACTCGGACAAACATGATTAACACCAGAAAAGACAAAGAGCTTCAGGTGTCTTGGTAAACGTCCTCAGACTCTCGCTGTGGATGTTTCAGCCTTTTCTTCAAACCCCACAAAATAATGTCGTTAGCTACGATGTGCTAATGATGCTGTCGTTAGCCAGGCGTGCTAACATTAGCCGGCAGTGGCTCAGGCTCACTGGACACAGGCTGTCTGTTGGTCACCGTGTTAGCATGTTGATTCATTGGACTCTGAGCCGGGGGGGGGGGGGGGGTTGTTTAGCAAACGGTCAATTCAGCCTCCAACAAACGTGACATGTGACTTATGTACTGTATGTAAATCGTCAAAGCATTTTCTATGTCTGCTCCCGAGGGCTGCTGGGAAAACAAAAGGCCACAGCGCCGCGCTCACCTTCAGGTCTCACCTGTGTTTTCAGGTGGCGGCTTACGGCTCCTCCCCACGGGAAATACAGACTTTTAGTTTTTTCCCTTTGACACGGGACCCAGACGTTTCCATCCATGACTGTGGCATGTTCAGCAGGTTACTTCACCCTTTGGACAGTGACAGGAGCGTTTATGACATGCTGCTTGGGTTTATGTAGCTCCTCAAAACATGACTAATGTATAGTAGACCTTAATGTTATTTACCGAGCATAAACATGGTATATGCACTGTATGTACTTGGCTGAAACTATAAAGTGGACAAATAACTGTCTGATGATATTCTATCCAGAGCATTGTGAGCTATTTTGACATTCAGATACAACATAGAGTACATTGAATAAGGCAGAATATTGTTTTTTATAACGACTTAAGTGTATATTTCTCCCACTATGTACATGATTATGGAATATTACTGCATCTGACAGAGAGGATATCAGTGTAACTCTCCTTCTGTAGTTAAATAGCCCCATTAGGATGTTGCTTCAATATAGTATGGATTTTTTTGGCTAAGATTTGAACTTATTTTTCTATCTTTTACTATTTTTTGCTGTTTCGGTGACTTGAAGTGGAAGAGATGGACCGGCCACGCTCATATTTTAATTGTGCAACTTTTTTAAGACTGTTCAGTGCCGTTGCCAAGATTATTTTGGTGTTTGTGCTGAAATAATTGTGGTGACAATAAGTAGAAGTCGAGCAGGAAAAACGCATGATGACTGAGAAGGAAGTAAAGCAGTGTTTGAAGACTGGTGTTCAATCCGCTCCATGACGCCTTTGCTGTGGTGTCTTTGACCAGAGGTGGGAACATCCCCACAGGTTGGATGGGAAGCTAAAGAGAAATGTTGTTTGTTGCTAATCGACGAAAACTGGGACTGGTTCCATTTCTCAGAGCTGTGTCTTACAGTACGTCCTCTGATGTTTGAACCCAGCGTCGCCTCTTCATTGGCCCTGGAATATGAGATAAAGTTTAAAGAGGCGGTTCAGTGCTTCACCTTTCTTTGAAGAGCTCAGAAGGCCTCAAAACTGGGCTCACCTCCTCCTGATGTAAGGATCCCACCTTTGGACAAAAAAGATAGAGATGTTTAATATGTTTGCTGTCCATCTTCATCCCATCTGTGGTTTGAAGTAAACCAAAAACGGCTTTTTGGAGACGCAGACTCCCTCAGATATCCGGCATCATTTACTTCTTAGCTTGTGAAAATGTAAAATCTATTGTACAAAAGTTATGATTAAAAACTGTTAAATCACCCAGACTGTTTGTGCGTGGCGTCATTTCATCGAGCAGAGATGAGAAGGAAGCATCAGAAGCAGAGAGGAGGCACGAAGGATTAAAGGAAGTCTGAGGCCACGGCGGGCGATGCTGAGAGGCTGATAAGACCTGACGAGTTAATGTCGCTGACCTCGGGTTAGCAGGCCGGGAGAAACATGAAGAGCGAAGAGATGAGGGCGATAAGAAAGGGTCACCTGAGGCTTCTGACAACTTTCAGCTTTGGCTGGATGGGATGGGATGGGGGGTGGAGGGTGGAGGTGGAGGTGTTCACCTGCTGATGAGTCAGTTTCTGTTCAGTCTGTTACGAGCACCTCAGTCACTTTTAAATAAGTGAAGAATAACACGAGGAAATATGTCATTACATTGTTTAAAGGGGTCATTACAGCTAAAAGGCTGATGCCACTTTGTCGGAATGGATTGAAAATAACCCAGAAAAGTCAATAAAATAACTCAGTGTTTCCCCAAAAATGCTGAGATGTTCATTCATTTAGTCTTTGGAGGAGCAGTTCAGGGAGGCGGAAATCAATTCTCATCCAATTTGCACTTGCAAAACAAACAGCGACCATGAAACACAATCGCTTCGTGGAATAACAAGGACGAGCCGCCGAGTGGCACCTGTTCAGCACAGTTCAGCTGTGGAGGCACAGTGACGGACCGCCACCAGCACGGCGTGAGGGAAGGGTGGGCTTCAACACCATTTACACAAATGTACTACTGCAACTACTGCAGTATTCATTCACACTGAGTGTCTTTCTAACATGTTCAGGTGAAGTTTACTGTTCAAACATGACAGACTGAGCCAACCTTAATGCAGCCTGCAGAGTCAATAAGCCTTTTTAATTTACTGTCGGCCATTTTTAGTGAATTCCTCTTTTCTTTGTGGTGAATCGACGGCTGAATGAAGAAGGCCGCTGCGTCTGTGGGTGAAGGTGTGTGTGTGTGGACACTGAGGGTCCGACTGCTGCTGCTCGTCCACTTGTGTTTGTAGAAAGAGACGATGAACAAAAGCACGAGCTGACACTGAAACACTGTCCAGAACAGACCAGGCCTGACAGTCCTGTGACGGTGGTGGTCTGCTCTGTGGGGGGCCGAGGCCTCTGCTGTCTGTCTTTTATTTTGTCACACTCGTCCTTTCAGGGGAGACTGGATGATCCTCACTGTTTGGCATCTTCAAAGAAAACCTCTGACGCTCTGTGCTCTTAATAAAACAGGAGATCCTGACTGCAAAGTTATTCATTAAAAGCATTTCTAATTTGAGCGAAAGTGTCCGAGTCGAGTCTGAAACAGGCTCATTTGTGGCTCAGAGCGTCACATAAAGTGGTGTTGATAGTCGTTGACATAGAGGACGTCTACTGACGCATTATGAATAAGACATTAATGTAAGCGAGAAGAGGATGATGGGAAAATGGTCTGATGTGTGCACGTCATAAAATGCCAGAAAATTAGTCTGACATTTGAAAATACTTTCTGGTCATAATTCTGCATTATCTTTCAACACAGCCATTAGACGAACTGCACGTCTTCGGCGCACCGTAACGAGAGCGACTGCAGTCAAACGCTTCGCCCACAAATGTCACATCACTTGTTGCAAGAGGCTGCATGCCACAAGATCTGAGCCGCCGCTGAAAGTTGAGTGCATATTAAAGCAGGATCTCCTGAAAACATGAAGTATAGACTCGTACATTAATCGTCCCAATCATCCCTTTTGACCCACTGGAAGTGTGTGGAGGTGTACTCACCTGCGGAGACGCTGCCCTCTGCCTGTGTTTCCTACTTGTTTTGCTGCGGTTGGGAGCAGGTGTGTAGCCTCCAGCCAATAACAGCTCACAGGTCTGAAAATGGCCGACACGGCACAGCGAAAATGTAAAGTTAGTCTGTTTTCTGTTTGACGGTAGGTGCCGCGGTTATCTCAGTTAGCTTGCTAAAGTATCGTCTTTTCCATAATCACAAATGCACGAGGGGCCAAGTTTGAATGTTGTGGTTACAAACAGTAACTTCCTGCAGAGCAGAGCTCTGAAAGATGAGAACTGTACGTTTGCTCACCCAAAGATGTTCAGTTCAAGGTCATACGACAAAGAACAGCCTCAAATCGTCACACTGAGACGCTGGAACAGGAATGTTTGGCATATTTGACTGAAAATGACTGAAATGCTGACTCGATGATCAGGATACTTGCTGAAAAGCAGGTAAGTGGAACAATCGTTTCAGCTGCATTGTACTATAATTGTGAAGAATTGTGTTGCAAAGTTTCGAAAGACGGAATCAGGATAAACCTTCACCGATCTTGTCTCTTCGTCGTCACACCAAATACTCAAATTGCTCTAAACTGCTTGTTTTGTCTTGAGGCTGAGATTGTCCGAGGCCCGAGTAATGTGGTCTGTAGCTGTGGATGAAGAGAACAGTCATTGCTGTGATTTCTCTACAGTTTGTCTGAGGTGGAAGTGGATAGAAATTTAGTCAAAGAGGGCCGAGGATTGATCCCTGTGGAACTCCTTCTCATTTACTGACCATTCGGAGACAGAAAGCGTCTTAATGGAGACACAGTGACTCTCATCATGCAGACGGATCTTGAATTAATGTCACACAGCTGGACTCCAACTCGCTTTCCCAGTGACTGCTCGAGTTAAATGCCGTCCAGAACCAAAAGACCAGAGAACTGATGAGCGACAGTTCACGTAGATGACTGATGATGACGCTGTGACGGGGCTGTTCCCATCAACTTCTGACTAATTTTGAAACTAATAGTCAAATTAAGTTGATCAATGAATAATTAACTACAACCCACTTCAGGAAATTAGACGAACACTTTTCACAAATTTTCTTTTTCTCACGATTGAACAGTTAATTGTTTTGTCAAATGAAGAAATAGACTAATTGATAATTGACTCAAAGCAACATTTTAGTCTCGATCATGATCTGATTCTTCATATCGTTTTCCATGATACTGTGCAGAGGTGTGGACACGGCTTTGCTGAGGACACCTGTTATGGACGAGGTGTGAGACGGGTTTGGAGAATGAAAGAGTTAAAATACATCAACAGACTGAAGGATTAGATTTTTTAAAAAAGACATTTTTAATGAAAATATCAGGACACTTTGACTTCACATATGATTAAAGACTCTCAATTAAAATTCAATAACTGTCCAGACATTTCTTGTCTTTGTCCAGATAAAATGTCCACCAATATCTTTTCATGCAGGAGGAGCACGTGCAGAGATTGAGTTTATTAAGAGTCACTTAAGTCCTATTTTCTCACTGTGGAGCAGCGTCGGTGGAAATGAGCTCAGTGAGCCGTGACGGCAGCACAGGCAGGTATTTCCTGCTTCATCACTGCTGTTTGTGCAGCGCTGATGAAGACGGGAGGTCGGTCACATGTGAATGACATCACGGACCGATACGAACGAGCTTCTGTGCGCTGTAAAAAGTGATTAACTCCTCAAAGTCTTGTTTTCTTGTGGGAAGATTATTTGAAATCGTGTTTTTCCTGAATGCGTCACTGCTGATTCAGAGAGAGGAAGGAAACTTCCACTTCCGTCCAGCGGATTTCTGCTGTTGAAGTTCATTTGCGTTGCAGCTCTGATTTCCAGCTCCGCTTTGATTTGTTGCTAAATTTGAGCTGTTGGCTTCTTTACACGTTGTTTTAAGGCAGTCTGTGTGGACATTCACCTTTTCTGCGGCCCTGTTGGAGGGATTTGTGGTTGAGATCCAATGAGCAGCTCGGACAGGTGATTCCTCTGAATAATAACCAGAATAAAAGCGAAGCAGCCTCGTCTTCGTCTGCTCACACTCATAACAAGCCTCCCGATATTCTACATTTTTATAGTTTATCAATACCAGAGCTCTGTTCATTAATGGACAGTTTATAAGAGCAGGTCGTAAAACTTCTCATAAACACGTTGGATCTCCTGACACCGGCGTGAATTAAAGGCCATTAATGCATCGTGAGGGAATCGCACTGAAGTCCTGTGAGGCCGATTCACGTCAGCGTGACAAACAGGTTACGAAGACCCTTCATAACCTGATCACCTGCTTCTTTAGCGTTTAATCAGGCGGCTCAGACGGAACCTGCTGCCAAACAGGCACAAACAGGCACCGTGAAGCACATTTTCACCTTTTGAGGCCAAAACTCAAAACTCAAACTCAACACACTCAACAACAACACTCAAATGATTATTTCCAAGGGCGGCACGGTGGCGTAGTGCGCGTGCCTCACAGCAAGAAGTGTGAAGTTCGCATGTTCTCGTGCATGCGTGGGTTCTCCGAGCGCGTGCTCCTCCACCCGTCAGCTGACCCTCTGTCTCTGTGGTTACTGCTCACATCATCAGTGCGTCAGCAGCTTCATCCTCCACGTCTTCGCTCCGTGGAAACAAAAGGGCCCAGAAGGCCACTCATGACAGAGCAATGCATGCTGGGATTAAGCAGAGGACGGCGCTGACAGGGCGACATTCTCCACAGCATCAGAGAGGCTGGACGGTGTGTGTGTGTGTGTGTGTGTGTGTGTGTGTGTGTGTGTGCGCGCGCGCGGCCCAAATTATCCGCCGCAGCTGGCATAAAGATTGAGGTCTGGATGAGGCATCGGTCACGAGGACGCGGCTCAGCTGACCCCCTGTCCTCAACAAGAGGGAGGTGGGAGACGGAAAGACACTGTGAGCAGACAGTATCACAGTGTCACAGTACTACGGTACAGTATCACAGTACTACGGCGCAGTACTACAGTACAGTATCACAGTGTCACAGTACTACAGTACAGTATCACAGTACTATGGCGCAGTACTACAGTACAGTATCACAGTGTCACAGTACTACAGTACAGTATCACAGTGTCACAGTACTACAGTACAGTATCACAGTACTATGGCGCAGTACTACAGTACAGTATCACAGTGTCACAGTACTACAGTACAGTATCACAGTGTCACAGTACTACGGTACAGTATCACAGTACTACGGCGCAGTATCACAGTACAGTATCACAGTAGTGTCAAACTGACTTCATTCCAGGCTGAATGTTGTCGTTACTGGAAGCATTTTCCAAGCTGTCAACGTCACAAAGTCATTTTCCCTCCTCGTGTAACCTGAGCTGAGCGTCACAACAGCAGGAAGAAAAATTCTCCTTTTAAAAAATCTGAGTGTTTTTCAGAAACAGTTGGCGAATGGAAGAGCCTGAAGTGTTGTTGGTGTTGGGGCAGCGTGGGTGACACCGTCTGTTAGACTTCCTGTGTCCTCGTGTTTTTCGTGGCAGTGAATGTGTTTCTCTGGAGATTTGAGACACTTCGTCTGTTTTAACAGGAAGTCCAGATGTTTTTATTATGGCCGTCTCGAACATGACATGATGACTAACTGTGACCGTTCATTTGGCTCTCAGCTGACCTTTGACCTTTTGACCGCTGGTTGTTGACAAAATGTGCTTAAAAAACTTGAGTCTCGAGGATGATTTTATGTTTTATTCACAGTTCAATCATTAATTCTCAGCCATGTTGACATCTTTTATCAGACTTTCTTACCTCAGCTCAGTCGACCTTCAGTCCACTTGGTCGCAGCTTCGCTGCATTGGCAGGTCAGGATGAAGTTGATGAAGCCTCCTGATTGGTCGATGCTCGATTTGGGTCAAACTATCATCAGAAATAACGCAGTTTCCCTCCAGACTCCAAATCAAAGCCTCTGTTCGTTGTGTTTGCAGTGTTTAAACATTTTTATTTATCCGAAATGTTTATTTATTTTGTGTTTATCACTAATTAGCAACTGTTAGCATGCTAACATGCTAAACTAAAACGGTTAATGTTACACCTGCTAATCTTCAGCTCGTTAGCATTGTCGCTGTGGGTGTGTTAGCATGCTGGTGTTTAGCTGCTTGCTAAGTAGCGTGCGGCGTCACAGCGCTGCCATCTTGGCTGCAGAGTCTGCGTCTCGTCGCTGGATGGTTAGAGACGGTTAGATGTTGTTTCGAAGCTAAAGTTCATGGCGGCTCATGCATAAATTAGCTAATTAGAAATGTGTGTGTTGCAGGGCTGCTGTGTTGGCTCGTGTGGATGGTTTTCATGGTGTTAAGAGCACTGAATGCTTTAAAAACAGCAGCTTCAGGTCAGACAAAGGCGGCGTCGGAGGTTAAACTGAGGAAGAAGACATCGAGGACACCGAGGACACCGAACGCTCCGCTGCTCGTAACTCGTTCGCTTTGCACACAAACATAAATCACTGGAGTTGGTGTGTTCGGTGTTTGTATGTGCACATGTTTGAGCTCCTCGTCTCCTTCCCATTGACTTCCATGCAGCGGTGTCATTAATTGACATGGCGGGTTCCCTTTCTTCTTCTCTTCTTTGTATGTTTACAGTCATCGAGCTTCTTACATTGACTTTACGCTAAAAACACAAATCCACCTTTCATCCTGAGAACTGCTTTAAAAACATCTTAAATGAGGATAAAAGGGAGCGTGAAGTGTTTCCCGCTGCCCCTGACATGCAGGTATCGAGCAGAGCCGAGACGCCAGCAGCCCACTTAATGCTAAATACTGCAGTCTTTTATGTGGAGGAAGAGACGGTGAGCTGAGAGAATAAAGAGGAGCACTTATCTCCTCCTGGTCACTAATGGTGGTGACAGAAGCAGAATTGGCCTCGTGTTCTGTTCTGAGGCCTTTGGAGTTCAAACTAGACTCTCAAAGAAAGGAGTCGGACGGACGTGTGAAAACAGCTTCAGTGATACACATTTGGGCCTTTTGTTAACATTTAATCTACATCAGCAGCAGTTTATTTCCACACCGAATGAAAGGATGACCAACGGCGAGCGGCATCAGGCTGACGTTAGAGGAGGAGAAGGTATTTTAAGGTAACAAGACGTATGCAAATGACTCCTGACATGAAACCATTGTTTACCCTCCTTCTTCTTCTTCCTCTTCATCACATCGCTGACTGTGAGCCATTCTGAAACGCAGCCAGACAGCTGAGCGGCAGCCGCTCCATCCTCGATGCCCGGCGCCGTTTTCTTCCGGTTACGTTCCCACATTTGCATAAAAGTGCTTATTTTTTTTGATGATGTTGGGATCACCTCGGCGGTCCAGGCCGCTGCCTCGTGACAGAGGACGTAACCCGCCATCCATTTTAAAGAAAGAACACAGCAGCTGTTTGTCAGCGAAGCCACAGACGTGAAAAGACTGCAGCCATTTTTATGTGTGTGTACATTTGTAAGTCTGAGTTTGTAATGTGTGTGTGTGTGTGTGTGTGTGCGTGTGCACATCCAGGTGAGTCTTTGGAGACACACCTGGATGAAACGCAGCCCTTATCAGGGTTGCTACTCTCACCTGTGATGGACAGGACAGACAGTTTCTTCCTGGTGGGAACGTTTGCTTTAGAAATGCCTTCATTCATGGACAGTTTGACATTTTAACGATGAGGAAGAAGAACTTCAAAGAACTTCAAAGAGCAGCTTCTTCTTCTTCTGCACACTGTACAGGAAACGCCGCTGCAGTGGACACTTGTGACTGGGGACAGAAAGCTGGAGACGTTTCATGGGAGCCGTCAGCGTTCCGCAGAGGAAAACTGAACGAATCATGAAGCCGAACCAGACTGAACTCAGCCCCTTCCAGTCGCTGGTCGTCGTCCAAGCCGAACAGCCGATGGACCGGCAGCACCAGCGAGCTCAGAGGGGACGTTAATAAGTGACCAGTTATAACGGAGAGCTGACGGAGCAGAACTGTGACTGTTTGTTAAAATGTAAATGAGTGTTGTTTCGTGGTTCTCTCTCGGTCCGCTCAGGCAGCGTCAGCGCACCCATCAACACGACCACCAGAGGTAAGAACACACACAGCACGTCAGATCCAGTCAGCATACGAAGAGGCATCAAAACGTTTTAATTGTAAAAGCACAGATCTGTGCTCAAATGGACAAAAACAGTGTGTGAGCTGCCCTTTGTTAATACAAGTCTGAAAACAGAAGGCCTGAATGGAAAGAGTCAGGCTCCACAGACAGACAGTACATGTGCATAAAGACGTTCCTCTGCTGTGTGCAGCTGATTAGAAAGTGACTTTACAAGATTTCATCAAGGTTTAATACAATCCGTAAAGGGAAAACGTTTTGACATCACAAAACTGCTTCAATATGCAGAAAATATATAACTGGAAAGAAAAAGACGCCGCGGGTTGAAGCACAGGGAACACTGCAGAGTCGCTGCGTCAGATCAGTCATCAAGTTCTGTGTGTAAAAAAAAAAAAAAAAAAAAATCCTGGGTGCGTTTGTAGAAGTTGCTAAATTATTGTTTGTAATTTGCATAATTAGTAAATATTACATCAGGAGATGCTACATAAACGTTTGTGTGTGACAAATGAAATGAACGTCATGAGAAAAGATGGTTCATCTTCACAGTAACCAACGAATGACGAGACACACGGACCTCCAGGTCACATGGCAGCCCAGAATAAACAACACATTTGGATCATCGGTTGCATAACGTTGTCCACAGAGGGTCTAATGTTCGGGTAAAGCCTTCACTTATAGTGCACTCACAGGCCCAAAGCTACAGATAACGGACCCTCTCCTGTTCCAGAGACCTGAGCAGATATCACAACGAAGAACTTCAGCTGTTGGTGCAGGAAAAAACAAGAATTACATTTATTTCATTCACATCAACATCCAGACGATCTGAGCAGCAGTCGGCTTGAAAAGACCAGTCCTCCTCACAGACCAGCAGCCACGCGCTGGTTTCCACTGCTCCTCAGGCCGAGTGCTTTCGAAGTCTGGAGGACTTCATGTCAGGAGCTCAGAGCTATTTAGTTTGGTTTATTGGTGTAAAACAAGTGTTTTTCTGTGTCAGCGTGGCAGACGGGCCGGCCGGCAGCAGAGCCACATGGCGGTGGAGGAGGAAACGTCTGCCAGCTCGCTCAGCGCTGCACAAACACATTCTCATCAATCTGCACCTTTCCAGTCATTGTTTTCCTGGTTGGTCAGGGCCAACATATACACACGAGGGACAAACGGAGCATGTTCATGAAGATTTTTCCATCTGATTCAGTAAAGAAAGGAGCCACAAGTACCATTTTTTCCCAGTTTGGCTGCCTGTTGAAGAGGCCGTGGACACAGAAGCTATCAGACAGCAAAAACCCTTTGCCTTCGTTCACAATGTGTCCCGTTCTCTGAAGTCAGCGGTGACGTCTCCGGTGACGCTCCCCTCGGGGCACAGCGGAGACGTCGTGTCCTCAGTGACAGCGTCCAGTTCATACACAGGTCCCCTGGTGGTGCACGATGTGTTTGCGGTGCTTCAGACCGAGGCCTCTCTCTTTGAAGTCCATCATTCGCTGCTGTGACGTGTCGACCAGAGCGCTGGCTATGGCCACACCTGGAAGTGTGGAGACGAGAGAGAGTTAACAGAGAAACAGACCACCAGCTGTCTGACATGGATCTTCATTCAGAGGGTTTTCTTTTTACCACAGGCGGCCCGTTGAGCTGAATTTCATCATCAGTCTGTTCTGAACGTTCCTACTCTGTTCAGACACTACTGATAAGAAATGATTTTACAAACAATATTAAGTCATTAAGGATTAACTTGTTAAAAGAGAAAAACCTCCAAATTACCAAAGCAAACGCAAGATGCAAAAAACCCCAAAACACCTGATACGCATAGAAATGTAAGATTTGGAAATATAAACCGACTGAACGTTCGTGTTTAACTCAAATCTCTGTTTCAAATACATATTTATGCCTTTGTATCACATGGTTGGTTATTGCTTAGAGGTAAAATTTGGGTTCTGCAAAGTTCAAATGTGGATCTGTTTATAAGATAAGTTAAGATAAGACTTAACTGATTCCACACTGGAGAAAGTAAAGATCAGTAAGGACAGATGTTTTGTATGTACTCGGTCAAGACTCATAAGAAATGATTTTGCAGTATTCAGTGAAAAGAGCTGCTGCAGTCATAATTACACTTAGTATGCAGTAATATAATAAAAAAATATAAAAGTCTGTCTGCTAAAAACTGCTCACCCCGTTTGCTCATCTGAAATATTTCTCAGAAATGTGGAGTTCCTCAAGGCTCTACGCTCGGCCCCTTCTGCTTTGTTTCAAATCGTCTTTGTTTGTCAGATTAATTGTTATCTCATTAGTGTCATTTAATCAAAAATCAAACCTGTTTCTCCTCTCCCCCTAAAAAAAAAAACATTTTCAGTCCGAAAAGTGAACTGTCAACTGAAAACGATCAAAGACATAATGTTTAAAGTAAATTTGTGTTTTCACAGATTTGACGTAAGCAAAGCGTCTGAATGTAGTGAAAAACAGAACAGAATCACTGATGGACGTACACAGAAAGCTGACGTGTGACAGGTGGAGAAGCGTCATCCGACCAGCGGACGCCTCCACACAACACCCACAAAACCTTTTATCTACGTCTCTCAGCCAGCGTTGTCTGGTTTCAGCTGGAGACGGCGGTCTAATGCTGAGGTCACTGAAGCGTATCTCCCACCATCTTGTCTCTTTCTTATGTCAGTCTGTCTCTTCCACCGCCGGCCGAACGTCACGCCTCTCCAAACTACTCCAGCGTCTGAAGTTGGGTTCACTGAAAGCATCAGACGCCTCGCAGCGCCGCGGTACTTTGGCAGAAGCTGCTGCTGTTAATGTGGATTTAGAGTCGTGGCAGCTCGTCCCGTCTTTCCCTCCCGACAACCGCGGGCTTGACGATGCACGGCCATTACGACGAGAGCTCAATCTGCCGGCGTGCAGCAGCCAAATAAACAAAACAGGCAAACAGTGGAGGGAATCTGCTGCGCTCTTGATATGATTTGGATGCAGGATGTTTTCAGCATTTCACACTCAAGTGATTCTTGGGATTTTTTTTTCGTGGGCGGAAAGGGGAAAGCTGATTACACAGTCGCTCAGTGTGTGTGTGTGTGTGCGTGTGTGTGTGTGTGTGTGCATGTGTGCGTGACTCTGCAGGTTTGTGTGTTTAACTGTGTGAGTACTGTAGGTGTGTGCACGCACCTGTGCACATGCATATTTTGCAAAGTTCTGACACAGCAAGCCGTACAGACAGACGAAGGGTGGAAGCTGATTGGCTGGCAGCACCTGGGCTGTTGTTCATTACGGCTGTTTGTTTCACTCTGGCAGTGGTTCCACGGGTGTGTTTGTCGCCGCAGACAGACGATACCTTAGATTAGTTTTTGTGGCTGCTGTAGTTTGTGATTTGGTCTGAATGCCGTCGGTGCTTGTTTGCAGATATTTGAGGAGGAAACGCCTCCAGAAAAGTTTGTCCAGCTGCACTTCTGCTTCAGTCACGATGCCTTCAGTGTTATTTTAGTGACTCAGTTTATACTCTGAAACACAAACTAAACAGCATATTTTACAGACTGCTTCCAGTGTTCTTTAGATTAGGCCAACAAGATCTGCAAAACCCTGACAGGTTTTTTTAACGAGGTGCCCACAAGATGATCATTGACTAACTCTATAGGACTCAGCTTTTACCCTCCAGAGCTGTTCTCTGTCTAAAAGGCTTTGAAACTAAATCCAGCTTTACTCTGATTGGGACTCGTGGCCTCAGTATTTCTAAAATCCTGCCTCTGGTGAGAAAAATGAAATGATTAATTGACGGAAATACAAAAAGGATTTTTAAATGTGAGGATTTGCTGCTTTTCTTTTACCTTCATGATAGTAAACAGAGTATTTTGGGGTTTTGGATGGTTGGATTTTTATCTAGGAAACAATCAGAACCGTCATGTCTTCATTTATCTCAAACCTCCATTTTCAATGTGTGTGGTGACAAATGGATGGATTTCAGCTGTTTTCTCATAGAATCTAAAAACTAGATTTGTTAAATTGTCCAGGACTGAAAGAGAAAGTACTTGAATATACTTTGCCAAAAATGTACTGACAGTTCAGTCATGTGATTAAAAAGCTTTAATCATCCATCACATGATATAAAACTTGATACATACAAATCCCCCTCAATCAGAAAAGACAAATGAGACAGCGCAGAGTTGAGGAAATGATGGACAGATGACAAAAAGGAGGAAGACGTTGGAGAGCTCAGCGAAGGAATCGGCCTTTCAGACAGAATCTAACTTAATCTGCTTCTATCAGACGAACTGTCTCCAGCCCGAGTCCTTCCATCGAGGCCGAGACAAATGCAGGAGGAGCGCCAGCCGTTATTTCACATGACTGAAATCACCTCCAGCAGACCTCCAAGTAATAATCCTTCTGTCTGAATGTGACGAGACACAAACAGCAGCTCCAAAGAGAGAGACGAGAAAAGTTAGAGTCAAACTAATTGATTTCTAATGTGATGCTGAATATTCCTCCATCAAAATATCTTTCACCTTTGACAAATTGCCGTCATAATTGTGTTTATTTTCTCTGGGTGAACACACACGTCTCCATTTGCAAAATTAAATTGGTCAAAAGTAATCAAATTATGCTGCAGGTGAGCGCAAGTGCTCATTCGCTGCTGTGGCGACCGGGAGCGTTAATGTGATTGTTTTGTCAGGTGAGTTGACGCATCATTAACCCCCCCCACCAGTCCTCCGCCCTCCTGATAGACTAATGGGGTCATTAGCAGGAGGCAGAATTCCCCAGGAGCACATATCGGCACATGTGAGGTGGAAAAGTGGGACTGCAGCTGGAAAACATCTGCGCCGGGAGGAGCCCTCTTACTAACCAGGTGACGAGCCTCACAGCCAAACCCCCCCCCCAAAACATCAAAGCCTGGCTGCTGGGTTTGTGCTCGCCCTCAATGAAGGCACCGGGGAAGCTGGCCTGCTTCGGATCAGTACACCACACAGAAAGTACTGCGTCTGCTCCACGAAAGTCAAACAGTAACACACTGATACTCAAATATTCATGCGTCTGCGAGGCGATGGCTTCAAGTTTGAAAAGAGAAGCAAACAGGACGCACAACCACGACTGCTTTGATGTCGGCACGGAAGATCCAGGTCTGATCCTGACTAACGAGGATGCCTTTCATTAATAGTACACGCAGGGTTCAGTAAAGCCTTTTTTATGCCTGTTTGAAAAACGCAGCATGAAAAAAATCTCCAAATTACCCCAAATTCATTTTGAAATATCTCATACATTTGAGCAAAGGGAACAACAAAAAGGTGGACGGATATGTCCAAAAAGTCAAGGCACACGCTTTGAGGTTGCTTTAAAGTTGTGATTCATGTTTCTACGTTGTTAAAGGAACAAGATGGCTGCACATCTATGACGCCACGGTCCAACGGGCGAATTAAGGCAAGACGACGAGCAAGGCGAGGACAGCGACTGCAGACCATCAAACCTTCACGTCCACAACATAAGTACAGAGTAAATATCACTGAGTATTTGACTAAAACATGCAGACAGATGACGGAGGAGCGTCCAGCCCAGCGGGGCCGATCGTTTCATAGACAGAGAGGATCGAAGTATCGGAGATCCATTCCGGATCAATGGAGCCCAGTTTCTGAGCGCTGCTCTCCAGTCTGACACCGAAAGGAGACGGCGGGATGCAGGGAGGAGGCGTGAAGAGGTCGACCCGGAGGGAGGAGGAGGAGGACGCCGGTGTGACGGAGAAGCTCACAGGCCAGCGGTCGAAGTCTGAGACTGAGAGTCGAGAGAAGAGGAAGACTTTGAATGCTTAGTTTGTCTGCTGAGCATTCAGACCGAAATGAGCCAACAGAAGTTTAATTAAGCAAGTGTTTTATCAGTCGTCTCTTATTAGATCTCTGTCGCCTTCTATGTGTTTATTGCAAATGACCAGAATCAATTTGTTGTCCAAGGATATTACATTTTACTTTTTCCTCCCTTTAGGAAGCAGCCAAAGACAGAATGATGCAGCAAAAGGCTCAAAGTGCTTCGTCAGGATGGGAGGAGGTAAGAAGGCAACAAAGACACAAAGAAAGAAGGTTGATCCTGAAAACTGGAACAGAGAAGCTGTAAAAGAGCCACGTGGAACGTTTCCATCAGGCGGAACCACAAACGACAGACTGATGGAAACAGGTTGTTGGGATGCACCTTGACTTTTTAATACCTGCTTCTGCTTCTTCTACTAAAACGACAGCGTCCCTGTCATGGTGCTGATAACTGGCCTCCACGCCATCAGAAAGCACAGAACATGAAGAACAAAGGTGTGTCGGGGTGTCAGTAACCACAGCAGCCCTGCTCAAGATCAGATGGTGGCCCCTGTGACGAATCAGACGGTAGTATTAATGAGCTTTGCCCACTTGAATCCCTCCTGCAGCATGGCCCCCCCACAGCCACCCCCGTGCTCCATGGGTGGGATGGTGTTCTTCAGCCAACATGTCGATGGTTACTATGGACAAACAGTCTGGCTTTGTTATGACTGTTTTGGCTTCTTCCTCGCTGAGCCTGCCAGGTGATGTCGATATCGAACTCGTTTTGCCTTTTTTTTTTTTTTTTTCCCGAGCGTATTCATAAGGTCTTTGTAGTTGTTCTGGGATTGATTTGCACTTTTCCTGCCAAAGTTCATTCACTAGGAGACAGAGCACTTTGTGAACGGTTTGACGGCTGCGTGGTCACACGGTGTTTGTATGGATGAATGAGAGACCTTCAGGCGTCTTGGCTGATTTCTTTTGATTTCCCCATGATGTCAAGTGAAGAGGAAGGTAGATCTTAAAACACAACCACAGGTGCACCTCCAGTTGAGTCACATGATGTCAATCAAGCGTCATGATGTATCAGGTAGTCTGCCGTCTTCTCCAAACTGTTGATGCGCACGTTCACGTAGAGGAAGCTGATGGAAACAGACTTTTGTTCGGCTTAAATTCAAGAGAAATGCTGAAAACTTGTTCAATAATTTAATTGTCACAACATAAAGAAACTGAAAGACAAAGAAGGTTTAAGAATGGAAGGTTACAGAGGGACAGAACAGAGAGCAGAGAGGAAGATTATGTTTTATTCCTCCTTTTCCTCAGTTGGTTTGGAGGAACCAGGAGTGGATTTATCAAAGCATAACCACGAGGACTTATCATCTCAGTGTCGCTGCAGCAATATGCAAATGTGGTTTTGTGGGTGAGCGGGGCGACGCCGTGGACTCTTACCACCCACTGCACGCCTTTAACAACTCCTTCAGTCCTTTATCTCCTCCTCCCTCCTCCTCCATCTCCAACTTTCTACCTGTTTCCACTCACAAGTATTTTTAACTTACACCAGTCTCTCTTATCGAACCTCTCAGCCTTTTAATACCTCCTTTCTCTCTCACGCTGTTCTTTCTATTTTTACTCACAAAGACTTTCAACATCTTTCAGTACCTGTATTTTTTCCTCTTTTACCCCCCCTCAGCTCTATCTGTGGTGCTGAATAGGCAGATTAGCGCAGGAAAAGGCGGCTGTGAATACTGCTGCGCCTCTGTCTCTATTGACCCACTATCTAAGCTCCAGAGAGAGGCTGAGGAGGGAATGTAGCCCACAGTCTTTCTCTCCATCCTCAACAACTTCACTGCCCCAAACTGAGAATATGTGCAGCCTGCTAAATCCATTAAGTACTGATTGAGTCCCATTTTATCTGAAACAATAAAAAGCTGCGGGAGGCAGAGCACAAAGAGGTGGAACTGACAGGGCAAAGATGAAGTCAAAGTGAGGCTGCGGAGATGGAAGAGTGCTGAACGGAGCCAAAAATAAGATCATTCCCCTTTTTTCCATCCATCCCTTCCTCTGCTTCACCGGTGCTGACTGTTGGTGTTTTTCTCCTGCTTTGTCCGTCATGTCAGGCCACTGTGACAGTGAATCAGTCCAACAGTCCCTCAGAGGTCGACCTGTTCCTCTCCTGTGTTAGTCGCCCACGGCAGCTGTCGCCTCTACCCGCTGCCATTTTCAGGACTCCTGGTTGGTCACTGGGCCGAGGATCATGCAGAGATGATTATTTGATCACAGAATCTGATTTGGCCATGCTGTTTCCAATAACAGTGTCCATGTATGAGAGCAAAGGTTCTGTCTTGAGGGATCTTTCAGGAACCTTCACTGGTTCGGTTCTGTTGACTGGTTGGAGGTTCATGGGCATTTTAACGTTGAGGTGTCATTTTGATGTCCTGACTTCTCAAGTTCATGTCATGACATCACATGTTTGATGTTGGCCATCCATCATCAGCCACCTAACCGAGTCCTGGTCCGACTTACAATGGCAGCGTTGTATCTAAGGCAGCCCGTCCTCTCCCTCAGCCACGTCCTCCAGCTTCAGCCAGATGGGATATTCGACTCCTCTGGTATGTTCTGGGTCTCTTCTGAGACCTCCTCCTGTTTGGATGTGGCTGGAAAACCTCTAAAGGGAAGAAACCAGCTCAAGTTTCCAAACCACCTCATCTGGCTCATTTCAACATGTGGGAGCAGCGGTTCTACTCGGACCTCCTTCCTGATATCTCACCTCCTCCTTCAGTCACTTGTAACACAGCCTCACTCTCCTGGTCTCTGTCTTGACCGCAGGTGAGGGTTAGAATGTAGACTGACTGGTAAAATAAGAGCTTCACCTTCAGGCTCGGCTCCCTCTTCATCGCGATGGTCAATGACTCCCACATTACCGCTGGTGCTAAACCACCATGTGTGTCAATCTTAAGCTCCATCTAACCTTCGCTCTGGCAGCGGCAGCTAATCTGTGAAGAACATCCCATCATTGGAAGAGAAGCATAAACTGGGAGTTAAAGCACACATTTTCTCCCACAATGCCACACTGGTGGTGTGAGGACTGAAGAAAAAGCTCTAGAAAGATACAGAAAGAAAAGAAGAAGAGAGAGAACGCTGAGTGAGACACTGGCAGCTGAGAAAACTACATTTTAAAGCTGCTGCTGCTTTTTTCTCCTCTGAAACCAACGCTGGTGTTTTCTCCTTTCTCCTTCTCACATATGAAGGGTCAGTTAATGGTAACACCTCAGGGGAACAGAGCAAGGGAGGACAAGAAGAAAACAAAGAGAAGAAAGGGAGGACTGTGCGAGGAAGGCAAGCTAAAATAGGCTCGCTCATCGAGGATTCTTCTTGAAGTATCTCCCACCAAGGGGGGGCGGAGCCGGCCTGCAGTGGCTTCACGTTCATACATGCTAACATCAATGGAGGACTGCTGTCTGACCCTATGCTGAGAGTCTCTGGGGAGTGGAGGGGTGGGAGGATGGAGGGAGATGAGGAGCGGGGGGCGGATGGATGATGGGTGGGCGATTTCTGTCTTTTTATATCTGCTGCTCAGCGTTTTTGAAGTTGCATCGTGTGTTTACGTGTCTGCATGTATGTCATTGCCTGTTTACGTGTGGGATTACTTTGATAACGACTGACTCAGATCTCCAAGACACAGCCATCGACTCGAGGCTTCAAACGTCGCTGAGGATGACAGCTATTTCATTGATTTGGTGAGAAAACCACATAAGAGCCTGGACATCCCCCAGAGAGCAGCCTGACTAGAAGTGACGAGCCTTTCATTGGTCTAATTTCCTGAAAATTAGCTACTGCTGTGATGAGCTAATGGCTCAAACCTCAGGTAGTATCAGGCAGTAAGCACCACACCTACCTGTGAAGTAACAGCACTTTCACTCTGACACACAGACTCTGTGATTTAAATGACTTTAAACTGGTATATCTGGAGTTTTGTCAGCTGAGATTGCAGTGCTGCAGCCGGTAGCTCGTGCTTGTCGAGCTTCAAACATATTACCCTTGTTAGCGTTGTGCTACGTGACCTAAACCTGACAGTTCACAGCGTTGTGTTTCCGTAATGCTTCTGCTTCCTGAGGAGTTTTGTGTCTTTCCTCTCTGACTCTGCCCATCTTCAGCATCCATGCAAGTCCTGTTGAGCACAATGCCCAGCGGGGAGAGACGGAGTGTGACCGAGTGCTGCGTCAGTCCGGGCAGCATACGCTCAGTAATGGATGAAATAAAGCAAAAATATGGCTCTTGGCATCTGTTCAAGTTAAGATTTGAACCAATCGGCTTCAGACTCCTCAGCTACGGCCCAGGTTTGGCTTTGCACGTTAGGGAGAGCTCTAGTCTTTTCAGACACATTTCTGTGCCTGTCTGTTGGTTTTCACATGAAAACACTAAAATGAACAAATAAAGACCCCAGTGGGCTTCTCATCAACATATAAACGCCATGTGAAGTGATGCCAAGATGTGACCTCCATTCTAGTCATTACAGTTAAACTGAAGGAAACTGGCATTGATCATCACATGGCAGCAAAAGCAGCTCGACTGCTCGTGTTAACCTTTAACTGAAGAACCACTGAAAGCCTCCGAGTCTGTCTGCCAAGGATGCTGCAACATCGCTTCACAGCACAACGAAGCAGGAGCACAGTTTTGTCTCGCACTTCAAAGTACAAAGCACTGTGGATGTGAAAGTGGACGTCCTCTGGACAAGAGGGAAATAATGAGTGGACGCGAGGCACGAAGGCGACTTATCCTCGTTGCGCCGCTGCCTGCTAGCACGAAGGCGTCTGAGCTGCTCGCACAGACAGCGGACAGCAGATTCTGTTCAGAGCGAGGGAGGAAGCACTTCAACCACGACCAAGCTCATTATGCATCAGGGCGACAGAGGGACGACAGTCTGATCGAGCTGTCCAGCACCTGTTGACCTGTTTCCCTGCTGGTTTTAACATGAACTCAGAAACTCTTTATCTCTCTGCTGGTGTTTTCTTCTCATGTGACTGCTCTCCTCAGTCCTCTCTCTGGCTTTCAAACAGCAGCCTCAGGGCTTCTGTCCAAATAGCGTTTTTCTCTCTCACTGCACAAACGCTTCATCCCAGGGAGACGCTTTATGGACACGCCTTGTGTTTTCTGAGGCTGCTGGTCCAATCAATGGTGAAACGGGGGGGGGGGGGGGGGGGACGTCAAACTCGGACGTTTTTTTGGGATTCAGCTTCATATAAAATGGAGCTTTGCTGCACTGGCTGTGGTTCCACACACTTTCTTGGACATTTTGAGCCGTTCTGTTCCTCCAGTTGTCCTTCGACACCATTAACCTCTCTGGTTTTTTTTGTTTTTTTTTTGGTATCGTCATAATTACCTCTGGGTGCAGCGAAGCTTTTATTTCTCTCTCGTATGCACTTGTTCTCACACACACTGACACGTTTCCCTTTTCCCTGCTCTGTGATAGACTTCAGTCTGGCTGTAAAGGCTTCAAGGTGAAGCCCCTTCTAGCTTTAGAGAAATGCTTTCATGCGAAGTCTTCACTTTCCGTCCGCTCCGCTCGTCTTCCTCTGTCAGGTACTGGTCCTGGTGAAGGCTTTTGCTTCCTGCCTGGAGGAACGGAGGCTTCTCACACCTGCTCCAGTTACATACAGTCCCCTTTATAAAGACCAAAACCACCGACAGACAGACTGACAGCAGTCTCCCAAATAGCTGCAGGGGATATGGGAAAATATAAAGAGAGAAAAAATGGTTATGTGTCAGCAGCGGGAGAGTACGAGAGGCCGGCCGAGGTGGAAGATGAGCTGGAGGGAGGGAAGATTGGCCTCTTGCTGACGGGGCATAAAGCCGCAGGCCTCTGTCAGGTCCGTGAGCTGCCGTCATTCCAGCGGTGGTCGGCTGGAGCGAGGCGGGGATATCGCATGTCGTCCGTCTGTAACGGCAACATGAGCTCAGGCTGTGGAAAGTCAGGATGTCTCGTTCAGGGGAACAATTGATCCAACAGTAAGTGTTGGAGGGAAACCAGGCAGGTCGGACCACATCAGGCCTTCTTTAACGGGTGCCACATGTCAAGAGTTTCATTCAGGATCTCACAAAACATGCTGACGCTGAGAGTAAGAGCACGCTGCCATGGCAATAAGAAAACATTTGGATTTCCACCACGTTGATCTGCACAAACGCCGTGTTGCTGCTTTCCAGTGTCGCTTTTCTGCTTCCTGAATTATTTAGTTCAGAATTTCCAACAAAACCGCCTTCCTGCTGTGAAACAATAAAAAAGAAAAACAGAGCGGCCGACACTTTCTCTAAAACGATAAGATGCACGACTTCAGACTGTTTTTGATTCAGTTAGTCGCTGTAAAACACGCCAATCACAGCAGTTCAAACCCCCGAAGACAGAAAACAGAGAAAAGCAGAAACTTTGAAGTTTGAACCAGCAAATCAAAATGTTCAGCTCATCTTCCCTTATGGACCACTGGAGAAACATGGCGGACCTGATGACGTCGGCGCCGTCTGTCTTTGTCTCGGACAAAAAGGTCATTGATGAATACGTTCAGCCATAGTTTCCATTAAGAAATGAACTCTACGTGACAGACAAATGTGAACAGAAGGTCGTCAGTTTGATCCCCGGGCAGACAAGATAAATCGGGGTGTTTGGGGCATTGCTCAAGGACAAGTCAGTGGTGGGACTGTTATGCTGGGCATCAGACGTCGCCGAGAAATAAAGAATTGAAGCATGTTGCCGTCAAAGACCCACTCGTCTCTGCTGCATCACACTTCTGAAAGTGGTTTTACTCTTTAGGATTACATTTGCACAGTTTGAGAATCGCAGGTTTATCTCAGTATTTGATAATCAGATTAAGGACTTCCTCGATAAGAGACAGTAGATGATGGTGATATTTCAGAAACTACTATCAATATGTAGAGTGTACAGCTGCATGTGATGAGGACACCATCTTACAACGAAGGAAAGAAGCTGAACTCCACCTGGTGACTAATCAACCAGCCAATACTCGTTATCCAGCAGCAACAGCAGATCAGGTAATCCATGACACCTGTCCATCCACATCCTCAGTGTGTTCAGATATATCGACCTCTGTACTCAGAATGACCAATAAGAGCAGCTTGTACCAGAAGAGAATACACGTAAAGGTCATCACCTGTATGACTCCCTGAACTCATGACATCCTCGCTACACCAGCTCTGAACATGGTGTGACCGTAGAGAGAAAACACGCCGCCGCCTCTGCCTTAATTGGCCCTGATGGACGCTGTGCCCTCAGAAAATTAAGATAAGGGATTAACTCCGCAGCTCGTAGCATTGTTGATACCATGAACCGGAGCTCTGCCTTCATGTTTCAGGGATTAAAGTGGTGCTCGCAGGTTGAAAGAACAATGTCTTTGGTCTGCCTGCACTGAAGATATGACTCGCGGGGATTGAACATGTGACCTTTGGGCTATAAAACAGCCTTCGACACTGCTCAGCTACCCTGGTGCTCCGCTCTGTGTCTGCAGACCGTCCTAATGATGACAGCGCAGGGAAACATCAGACACTTCTGATGATTCCTTGGATGCCGTCGCATTTTAGTGTGTTTACTCTGCTTTTCTTTAAACTGCCAGAGCCAATTTTACATGAGAGCTGACGGGAAGCCGCCGCAAGGCACACGGGAAGCGCCGCCCGCTGCACCACCGAGCTGCCGAAAACAGGTCCAACTAGTAAAAGGATCACAAACGGTGTGGACTGTGTTTATGTGAGCCCACGATGATGAAGATGAGGGATTTCATGGATCAGAGACAGCTGACAGTTTACAACAACAGCGGCAATCAAATGAAAATGGAGAAATCAGCAGCAGGAGAGTTGATATTTGTTACACTTAATCATCCAGAGTCACATCAGCTCTGCCTGCTAAATGTCTGACAGCTGGACATAAAAACTGTCTGCTGATAACAGAAACGACTGCTGGTCATTATGCACGACCTGCCTTTTCAAATTATCAACACAAAATATGATGGACGCGGCCCTTTTTCCCAAGAAAAAGCAGAATATTATGCACCATCTTACTGGAAAATACATGAGAAGCATATAAAAGAGACTGACATCAAATCAGAAGGCAACCTGTCAAAAACCTGACAAGCAAAATGTCCAACCACATGGACACAGGAGCTTCAGCAAACACACGAATGTGGTGAAAATGATTCCTCAGAGCCGTCAGAGTCAGCTGGAGATAAACTAATTGGGGGCAGATCAACAAATAAACTAAAAGAAGATGATAATTGTTCTGTACTTGTCTGTCTTTGTGTGAATCGTACCAGACTGTCCGGGTGGAGGTATTCCAGACGGGACTCTGGGCAGATACAGCAGCACCGTGAGGACGCCGGCTCTGCTTCCCCAGCAGGGCTCCATCGCGATGGGCTTCGGCGCCGCCTGCGCACACAAGGACAAACAAACAAGTACACAGTGAGTACAAACAAGTACACGGTGAGTATAAACAAGTACACGGTGAGTACAAACAAGTACACGACGAGAACACACTGAAAACAAAGTGAGCAGAAAGACACGAAGGAACGTGTCATCTGCAGCGTGGAGTAAGGCCAGATGACTTAAAGAGCATTTTAAGATGGTTTATGGTCAACAGAACGGAGACATTTACGTCCTGTCCCCCTCAGACAACATGAGGACAGACGCTGACACCACCAGCATCATGGTTTGTGTGAGCGTGTGTGTGCACAGGAACGCTCCTTTCAAGCTGACGCACCTGAAGGATGTAGCAGACACTCAGACACCCACAGCTCATGCAGCACCATCCAGATCCCTGCTGCCACCTCCCCATGATCAAAGCCCCCAGCTGGGCAAAGCAGCCCGCTGAGCAGCTAATCGGACAGGTACGAGGTCGTTCTGTCCGCCGCGCTGCGTAAAGCGTGCAAACACACGTTCAGATATCAGCCGTCACGTCTGCTCTCAACACGCAGCTTTCCTCATTTAAAGCATCGATCGTTTCCACCCACAGCCAATCAAACGAGGGCCGTACTCAGCCAACGAGCACGCGAGTCTGCTACCAGTCGTAGATATTATGAGCAGAGCGGGGACAAAACTCCAGTACTGTGGTTTGGATATTGCTTTGTGTATTTTTGCAGATGTTCAAATTTGTGACTGAATCAAACAGTTGAAATGCTTTTTGACCTGAATTTTATGCGTCCGTGCTTCTAAAAGTTGCTTTCTTGCAGTATGAACAGGTCTGTCCTGAGCCAAGTACAGCAAAGAATAATATGAGGTGGGCTCACATGAAGTACAACACTGACTTCAGAGCGCTGTAATACACGCCTGTGCGGTGCCTGTGGGGCTGATCGGACATGCTGCGTCTCTCTGTCTCTGTAGTGATGTTTAATGGCTGCCATGGTGTTTCCTTACATCTGAACACAGGGGCAGGAGGAGTGTCACTGGGTTATTGATCAGGTTGACTCCTCTGCCTCTCTGGACCACAGAGGTCACAGAGACTCACCCTGTTTAATACCGTGGTCTGTGGGGAGGACGCACACACACGCATACTGTCTGCAGTCGGTGTGTGCGTACAGGAAAGAGCCCACAAGCTCGTATTCACACACGTATTTTAACCATTTTCAGCTGGAGCTGAGGCTGAAGCTGAGGCTGGAGCTGAGGCTGAGGCTGAGGCTGAAGCTGAGGCTGGAGCTTAGGCTGAGGCTGAAGCTGAGGCTGAGGCTAGAGCTGAGGCTGAGGCTGGAGCTGAGGCTGAGGCTGAGGCTGAAGCTGAGGCTGGAGCTTAGGCTGAGGCTGAAGCTGAGGCTGAGGCTGAAGCTGAGGCTGAGGCTGAGGCTGAGGCTGGAGCTGAGGCTGAGGCTGAGGCTGAAGCTGAGGCTGAGGCTGGAGCTGAGGCTGAGGCTGAAGCTGAGGCTGGAGCTTAGGCTGAGGCTGAAGCTGAGGCTGAGGCTGGAGCTGAGGCTGAGGCTGAAGCTGAGGCTGAGGCTGGAGCTGAGGCTGAGGCTGAGGCTGAGGCTGAGGCTGGAGCTGGAGCTGAGGCTGAGGCTGAAGCTGAGGCTGAGGCTGAGGCTGGAGCTGAGGCTGAGGCTGAAGCTGAGGCTGAGGCTGGAGCTGGGGCTGGAGCTGAGGCTGAGGCTGGAGCTGAGGCTGAGGCTGAGGCTGAGGCTGAGGCTGAGGCTGGAGCTGAGGCTGAGGCTGAAGCTGAGGCTGAGGCTGGAGCTGAGGCTGGAGCTGAGGCTGAGGCTGAGGCTGAGGCTGGAGCTGAGGCTGAAGCTGAGGCTGAGGCTGGAGCTGAGGCTGAGGCTGGAGCTGAGGCTGAGGCTGAAGCTGTGTATGTTTAGATTTGGATTTTTGTTTAATGCTCACTCTTTTCCTGGATTTTTGCAGGTTGTGTCTGTTTGTGTGTGTGTGTGTAATAAATACAGACATGTCCTTTCAAAGAGAACATTTATTTCTGTCATCTTTGCTCTGATGAAGGCAGATTTGCCTGATTTGTTCACTGTTGTGAGTAAAAGCGTCACAGCATGATCAAGACGTTTCTGCTGAGCGCCACCTCTTCTTCTTCTGAAGAAACAACTGTGCTGAGCTCAAACTGTGGCTGCAGGGCTGCTCAGGGCAGCAGAGAAATACTGTGATTGAAACGGCGTTTCACAGCACAACCGTGTCAAACTGCATGAACACAAAGTGGAAACTGTGGAGGAAAAGACCATCTGTGCTCAGTGACTGAAAGTAAAGGTTTACAACAGCGAAGCGGGCGTCCAAATATTTAATCAGCACGGGTGACCTTCACTGTGAATCCTCTAAAATCATCTGTGTGACCGAAGTGAACGTCCAACATTTAAAAACTCATCAAACATCAAACTGCAGCATGTCGACCCCCAGCTGGTGTGTATGCAGAGCAATGAGAGGACGCGTTAGCATGCCGCTAGCAAGCTAACACAACACAGAACTTGGACCACCTTGGTACTAACACAGACACACAGACACACAGACACACACACACACACACACACACACACACTCTCTGGTGCTAATAAGTTTAAGTGCTGGAGCGTACAGCTTAATTAGAGGCTAGAGGCTCGGCTGTTTGTTTAGTGTTTTCAGAGTGTCAGGAAATGATGAATTCCCCACTAACTAAACACACACACACACACACACACACACACACACACACACACACACACACACACTTCCTAGTAGCATCTCTCCTCGTTCTGATTGAAGAGTGAAGAGAGTAAAACAGAGACGAGAGAAATGATGTGAAATGAGTCACACGTGTTGGTGCTGAAATCATGTTTCCGTGTTGTAAAACACACACACACACACACACACATTGACCGTGACATGTTCGCTGATTTATTTACTTCATGGTGCCAACTGTCAGCGTGGTTCCTAAGCAACAGCAGCTCACTTTAGTTTGTGTGTTTGTGAAGCTACAATCCACTCGTTCCTTTGATCTAAGGCGCACACACACACACGCACAATCATATTAATGTTCCATCATGTTTACGAGACACCATTTCCTCCAGGAAATAACTGGTATTAAAGGTCATTACATCACAGACAGGTAAACACCTGCAGAGCAGCAGGTCACACAAAGGTCACATGAACGTGACGAAAAGAAAGAAACATGTCATGAATGATGTTTAAATCTTCAGGGTTAAAGGAGAACGTGCTCTCACCTTAAAGCAAACAAACAAAGAAGTCCTAAAAAACGACGACCAGCAGATAAAAACTTAACTTAAACCTTAACTTAGATAAAAACATCTTCAAACGTGGGTCATCACTCACTAAACTGAACCTCTGTGTTTCCTGAAGGTCTGACTGACGCTGAACTCACGTCCTGATGCATTTAACGCTCTTAAACGTCGCTCACGCCGTCCTCTGTCCTCTGACACTCGTCTCCTCTTATTGGTCCAACAGCCCTGCAGGACAACTTGAGCACATCAGCTACAACACTGGGCTAGGTCTGAACACGTCTCACACACACTGAAGACCTGGTGTGTGTGTGTGTGCGTGTGTGTGTGTGTGTGTGTGTGTGTGTGTGTGTGTGCGTGCGTGCGTGTGTGTGTTTCCATTAGCAGGTCGACCCCCCCACACACACACGTCACACTCTGGACTGGTTAATAACAAGCTGCTTCACAAAATGACAAATCTAACAGCAGAGAAGTTTTGTGTGTTTGAATCTTTATGTGTTGTGTTTGTGCCAGCGTGTGTGTGTGCGTGTGTGTGCGTGTGTGTGTAAATGATGAAGCTCAGCCAGGGCGATGTGACGACTCTAAGAGCTTTCTCTGGCTCCTTTCCCAACCTAATCACAGTAAGTGAGAGCGAGAGAGCACAAGTGACAATTAAGAGAGGTAGAAATGAACGGAGGGGAGAAAAGAGGGTGAGGGAGGGGGGTCGGGGGGTCGGGGGGGTGGAGTCCAGGTAGGCCTTTAAGTCAATAGTAAAATCCTGCTGAGCTGTCAGTCCAGAATAAAAGCTTCCTCAGCGGACAGCCAAGCTGAAGGGGGGGGTCTCTCTCTCGTTTTATTTAGATTTTAAATATCAAGCACCACTTAAGCCCAGACAACAGTTTTTGCTGACTGAGCGCGATGTTGAAATTGTCTGCTTGGCAATGCTGAGCAATCTCAGAGCGTCGTTCGATGAAGAATTATTGGAAATAATCCAGCAGGTTGTTGCTTTTCAGCGTGAAGGTTTTGGTGCCATCTTCAGTCTGTCCAGCCGGCGACTCCACTCACTTCATGTCACACATGAAGGCTGAAAAGTCTAGAAATCTAACTGTAAGGTTTGTGGCTCAACACGCGGTCCGCTCTCGACGTCGTCACGCTGTCCTGTGAGGACAGAGGGACCAGCAGCAGCGTCATGGCGGCCCTGTTAACCAGAGTGAATCTGTTCCCGTGGCCTCGCGGTCGCGCCTGCGTCAGCTCGCTTTTGTCGTGCAGAAGAAGAGAAGGAGCTGCTGTCAGGTCGCTGTGACTCCGTGCAGCCGAGAAAAGCTTTCATTCATGATTATTTTACAGTAAAACGGGACGAAAAGGAAAGTGAGGCGAGGTCACTTCACGCTGCACCTCCTCTCAGTCCATTTCTCCTGTGTCTGCTTTCCTTTATCAAACAGAAGAAGAGGAAAGAGGAGCGTTGTGTTTCAGGTCAGCCTCACCTCTCTCCTCCTTTCATCTCCTCTCCCCTCAGCTTCCTTCCTCCTCCCTCTTCCTCACCTCCTCGCCTTTCGTCTCTGGCGCTCGCTTCAAACAAACAGTTGCTGCAGCCGTTGTCCCATTTTTGTCCCCGGGATGAACAAAGTGGACAATTGAGCAGTGTTTCTAGGCGGGTGGGGGTTCCTGCTCCAGCATCGTGATGGATGGACGGTCTGAGCAGCCGAGCCAAAGGTTTGTCTTCCTCTGAAGCTGCTTTTTACAGCTTTCTCTGACTTTCTGCTCTGGGTCTGGAAGTCACAGTGCTGGTAATAGCAGTTAAAGCTAAAGCTAAAGCTAAAGCTAGCTTGTCTGTGTCTGTGAGGAGCCACAACACTTTCTGGATGACGATCATGTTTAAATATTCTCATTTATTTGCCACATTTGCTTCTTAGCCGATGGATTTTCCTTTTAAAGGCGGCTTCACGATGCAAAGACCAAAGGAGAGTGTTTTTTTCTTTGCAGTCGATCTTAATGAGACTCTTAAATCACACAAAGGCTGCAGTTAATATCGCTTTCATGCATTTAGGAAGTCAGTGTGACGAGTGAGTAAAACACAAATATTAACGTCCAAAAATACAGAACAGTGAACGCAGCACAGAGAAGATTAATTCTGATCATCAACTCCATGTTTACATCATTTCTCAAGGTCTCTGCTTAAATGTGCAGATTTTCTGCCTTTTTCTGTCTTATGTTGTGACTTGAATATATTTGGGTTTTGGACAAAATAATGTTTTTCAGACGTTTTATAGATCAAAGATTTAACTGATTCATTGTAAAACTAATCGAGAGATTAGAAAAACGAAAGCAAGCCAAAGCTGTGGCCTTGGTTCTCCACAGAGAGCATCAAGAGACAGAGGGGACGATTAAAGAGGGGACATGAATAACGTTTGGATAATGAAGATGTTTCAGTGGCTGGAAGGAGGTCTGACCTGCTGACACACTGAGGAGACGCGACCTGTAGATCTGATCGCTGACGTCCGTTCCGTTACAGCGAGGTGACAACCACAGCAGCAATAATCAGACAGAATCATAACGAGGCTGCAGGTCAACGAGGACAAACGCAGAGACGAGCGTCCATCCTCTCCTCCTCAGTCAGGCCTCTCTGTCGCCCATTACTTCCATCACTCTCCCCCCTCGTCCTCCTAATGGCCTTCTCTCTGTCCCTCTATCTGTCTCCATTTCTGTCCGTCTCATTCTCTCCACCTCTTCTCGTCTGTTGCCAGCACTCTCTCACTTTACCGACACTTTGCTGGACAGACACTGATATGTCCAACTTTTTTGGACGTAAACTTTGATTTATGTCCACGTGTAGTTCACATGTTTCTGTCTACAGGAAATTCACTCAATGCAAATGACTAAATCATCTGTGGGATGAGAAACACAGACACAGAGTGCACATCAGGTGCTGCTGCGCTCAGTCGAAGGCACCAGAGCTCGAGTATCTGATGAAACGACGCTCGTCTTATCTTTGTTCACATCAACAGAAGCCGCGGGCACAACCTCAAAACACAGCAGATCTTTGTTACGCTGATTATCTGGATGCTACACTTTTCAAACCGCTCTGTTCAGAGCAAACAGGCACCGCGACGCAGGCTGATCTGCCGGATCTGAAACGAGCGTCAAATCTAGATCTGGGCCCTTCGCTGAATCTACTCGGGCTTAAGATAAAAGCACCTAAAACACACAGATCGAACTGAGATAGGATCAACTCTTGTTGGCTGAGGAGGCAGAAACACTAACGCTGTGAGCGAGCTTTATAAAAACCCTCAAATCAAGTTTTCCACCTTTCTCATCTATTGGTTTAGTGTAGAAGTGCCTTAAAAATAATGATTCATTAGGACTCAGCAGCATATTACTGGCATGGCTGAAGGTCTGACAGTGAAGACGTTCATTTCCATCTGAAGACGGTCATAAATGATCACTTCTCTCCTCTTCCTCGCTTCCTCGTCCTCCCTGGTGACATTTTAAGTGGCTTTAAACTGACACACAGGGCTCAGTCCTGGACTGAGGGGCTCTGAACGCAGCGTGACCCCGACCGGCCTTCCTGTCGACACGCACGCGCGCGCGCGCGCGCACGCACGCACACACACACACACACACACACACACACACACACACACACACACACACACACACACACACACACACACACACACACAGCGTCGCTCTCTGACCCCCGAGGTGTGGAGATGCCCCCCTGCCGTGCCCTCCTCAGCCGATTAGACCGGCCATGCATGTCCACCCCCGCCGGGCAGAAAATTGTCGTGTCCAATCCTCTCTCCATCCAAACCCTTCTTTCCATTTCCTCCTCTCTCTGCTGTCTGTATCTGTCGCCGTCCTCCCCGGGGAGTCCGCTGGATTGAGAGGAAATGGTGCTGATCAGGCAGTGAGACAGAAAGAGTGTGAGTGTGTGTGTGTGTGTGTGTGAGTGTGTGTGTGTGTGTGTGTGTGTGTGTGTGTGTGTGTGTTCCACTGGAGATGGGAAAGTCTTTCAGCGACACCTCTTCTTTCCTCTGGAATTAAAGGATTTTCTTCCGGATGAGGTTTGCATTCATTGAGTGTTGACGGTCTCTTGTGCAGGAACGCCACGCTGACAGATGAAGGCCAACGTTCCCGAAGCCACACAGATTGATCGATTGATTGAATTATCGATTGACCATAATCTAAGGTAGTCTTCTATAAAACTGGTATGGAAAAAAGGATCATTGAGGAATCGATTTTGAAATCAAGGTAATCAGTATAGAAAATCCTTGAAGGATAATCCACCCTGACCCAGGAAGTAGACGGGGTCCATATTCAATAGCTGTGTCCCAATTCAGGGGCTGCATCCTTCGGAGGATGGATTTGAAGGCCGATTACGTCATAACGCTGCGCGAAGGCTGTCCCAATTCGTCCAAATTCGAAGGATCCTCCAAATGCAGCCGACAAATGCGTCCTCCTTTTCCCTGTATTTGGAGGATGCGTCGCTACTATCCTTCACGGCCTCCCATATCCCAAGATGCTTTGCTTTTTTTAGTAATGGCGACCTGTTGATATGAGGAGCTCAGTTAACAGTTAGCCTTATTAAAACTCTTCACTTACAAATGTTACAAGCTCGCATGTCAACTAATATCTTATTTTGGGTGAATACTCGATTGTGATTGGCTGCAGGGTCTCCGTTAAAAAGAGTTGTAGGACAACTATAAAAACGTTCCGGTCAAATAGCCTGATTGTTCTAAATTATTGCGCTGGCTCAAACGCTAGTTGGTAACCGTGGCAACAGAAACTCAGAACATACGTTATTTCACAGTTTATTTATCACAGCGGCAAGACAGGAGACAACATGAGTGACTTTATAGTTTCCTTTAACCACATTTAATGATCAGAGTGAATGGTGGATAATATTTCTTGCAATAAAAATGATTTAGGAAACTATCTGCGGACTTTGAGTCTTTGAAACAAAATTTGGCATCATCCTCTGGACACACACGAGCGGTAAGAGGTGCACTTGCCCTCTGAAACGATACTTTGTATCACGTAACATAACGTTAAGCAGTCACGTCACTTCCCTCCACTGATTAGGTCTAATATAACAGCTGCGCCGACCGAGCTGCAGGTTCTGTGGCCAGAGCCGGTTACCTTGGCAACGCGTCACAACGAGCAGCGATTAAATAGTCCACTCAGCCGCGTCTTGTTAAAAACTTACAATGTTAACGGTATAAATAATAAATTTAATATTTATTTCTTTCGTAAGTGACCATGGTATAAGCGGGATAATGCCCTTCGAGGTGTCCATTATCAGAAATGAATGGACGATGCGGAGGCGTGAACCGTCCGATGCGAAGCTGTGAAGATATTCACATCAGGTGAATTTGTAAGTTGTATAATAGGCTACATTTCGCGCCTCTTACAAGCGATAGGAGCTGTACGGGCGCATCTCTGCACCCCCTACGTGTGTTTTTCCCGGGTTAGGAGGGAAGAAGTTATGACGTCGTGACGCAATCAGGACACGCTCCGAAGGCTAGACCGTCTCATTTACCGATAGTTGATGCGGCCGACGGAGGATCCTCCGCAGGACCCAGCCTCCAGAGACCGCGTAGGCTGGGTCCTCCGAAGGATGCAGCCCCTGAATTGGGACACACCTATCGAAACTGGGGTCCAGATAGTGTCCCAGTACACCCCTCTGGTCTGTGTCAACAAGTCTGACACCTGAGTGGGTTCAGATCTAAAGCGAACAACCGCAAGATGTACTTTAGCCTTTAAGCAGCCATAAGATAAGATAAGATAAGATAAGATAAGATAAGATAAGATAAGATAAGATAAGATAAGATAAGATAAGATAAGATAAGATAAGATAAGATAAAATAAGATAAGATAAGATAAGATAAGAGTTCTTGATCCCAGACCTTCCTGGTTCAGGTCTGAACCTCAGCCTCCGCACTGCTGCACTTCTTTTAAATTGTTGTATTTTGCTGGATTTTATGCTTTCTGTGTTTTTTATCTACATTTCATCATTTCATTCTTATCTTTTTCTTATTCTGTTACTTTCACGATCATTTTTCATCCGTCTTTATGTCCACTCTGTCTTTTCTGTGTGAATCACTCACTTTTTCAGCATGAAAGGTGCCGCACAAATAAAGAGTACATTATTCTGCATTTCTGCTCTTTTCATCCGCTGCTGCTCGTTAATTAGTGCAGAGTCGTTTCTGCATGTTTGTGTCTTGAAATAAACGTAAAAAGAAATGTTTTGGGTCAGATCCACCACTGTGGACCCATGACGACCTCTGGATCATTGTCGGAGCCTGACGGCAGATAAATAATGTTAAACAGCACTTTAGAACAGGCAATTAGGCTGCTCACGCACGATAAGCAGCCTGAGCTTCTGCTGCTGGTGGAAACTGAAGCTCGGCTCCGACCAACACGTCAGAGGATCATTCATCTGCTGCAGAGGAAAACACTTCTTTAGAAATGAAGACGTCTGAAGGTGAATTAATGCGTCCGAGTGTTTAAAGAGTGAAAGCCCAGACTGAGCGACTTCACGGCGCAGCAGAAAGGACATCGCAGCTCCTGAGCTTCGCTTTAAAAGCCGAACACAAAACCGAACCTGGAAGCTGTGATTCATCACATGAAAGCGTAAAACATCAGATCACAGATCAGAGGCAGAGGAGGCTCTGTATGTGAGGAAGAGCGGGTCTGTTTACTGATGCATTCAAAGGCAATCGCGCTTTTTAACTTCTCTTCGTTGTGTCGGTGTTTTGTTTACTTTGGCAGATTGAGCCTTCAGCAGAAAGTAGTGCAGTTAATAAAAATGATGGACGGCGGCTGACATTCACGTTTAATTAGGTGGTCATTAGAACATACGTCAACCCGTGTTTGATCGCTTTCTCTTCTTCCTCGTCTCATTGTGACACTTCAGAAGCTGCAAATCTGTCATCTGGTCAGCTGAGAGCGGCTGCACACCGCTCACGACCTCTGACCTTTAGAGCGAGCGAAGCACTCACTGAGCATGTGCAGCCATGCTGCTTCTTCCTCGTGGCATTTCAGACGGAGCCGCTTTCCTCTAATGAATAAAACCGGTGAAAAAGCCCTAGACAGCTAGAGAAGGATATGACGAGAGGACAGGAAACAATGAGTTAGAGGAGGAAATGAGGAGAGGAAACAAGGAATTAGAGGAGGAATGAGGAGAGGAAAAAAGGAGAGGAGATGATTGAGGAGAGTGGAGGAAAAGAGGAGAGAAAACAAGGATTTACAGATACAAGAGAGGACAAAAGGAGAGGAGAGGAAGCAAGGAGAGGAAATAAGGAGATGAGAGGAAACAAGGAGTTAGAGAGGAAAAGAGGAGAGGAAACAAGGAGAGCAAATGAGGGGAGGAAACAAAGAGAGGAGTGGAAATGAGGAGTTAGAGGAGGGAATGAGGAGAGGAAACAATGAGTTAGAGAGGAAAAGAGGGGAGGAAACAAGTTGAGGTTGACGTGAAGACAGGAAAGGGGGAGGAAGAGGGGAGAAAATGAGGAGAGAAAACAATCAGAAAAGCAGAGTAGTGATGGAGAAGAACAAGTGGAGGAGAGGAAATAAGGAGAGGAAACAAGGACAGGATAGGAAACGAGGAGAGTAAAGGGTAAGAGAGGAAAGGAAATGAGGTGAGGAGAACAACCAAAATGAGGAGATGAAATGAAGAGAAAACAGAGATGAAAAGAGGAAATGAGGACATGAAAAAGGTGAGGAGGAAATGAGATAAGACAAAATGAGAGGAAATGAGGATCAGAGGAAAAAAGAGGAGGGAGAGGAGACGAGGAGAGGAGAGCAAAGGAAAAGGAAGGAAACAAGGGCATGAAAGGTGACGGGGCAATGAAAGGAGGAGCAGTGAGCGAGAAGAGGAGATAAAAGGAGGAGAAGAAAGCAGAAGAGAAAAATCTTTAAAGAGCAGGAGAACACAGTCACAGGCTGCAGAGAGGAGAGGAGAGGAGGAGGAGGAGGAGGATATAACAGGAGGGTGGACGGCAGGAGAAGGAGAGATGACGAGACAGAGGCGAGAGAGAAGATGACGGCGCTGAAATCAGTGTGCGCGCGCACACACACACACACACACACACACACACACACACACACACACACACACACACACACACACACACACCTCCTTTCCAGCTTAATCAATTCATTCTTCTTGGATCTATAAAAACAAAAATCTCCTGAATCACATAATCAAACAGCGAGTCGTGAACCTTTCAGTCGTCGATCCAGACAAACAAACCAAAAGAACGCCGGCAGCAGACAGGAAACATCACACGACACGTTCACTGACCAGTCGTCTGGAGCCAAAGGTCGTAACAGACCTGCAGATCGGCCAGAGGACAGCGTGTGAAAAGGACGTGTGTGTGTGTGTGTGTGTGTGTGTGTGTGTGTGTGTGTGTGTGTGTGTGTGTGTGGGTGCAGTGCAGGGGGGCGATAGAGGCAGCAGCGAAGGACAAACGAAGTTTTAAACAAAGGTTATTTGAACGCGAGTACGTTCGGAGTCTGAATCCAAACTGCGATGTGATGGCAGCCGATGTTTTCACTCCTTGGTGACGCTGCAGTGTGACCCAGACCGGGTGGACGGGGTGGACGGGGTGGACGGGGTGGACGGGGCGGACGGAGCGGACGGTGGTGGACGGGGTGGATGGCGATGGACGGGGTGGACGGCGGTGGACGGGGTGGACGGCGATGGAAGGTGGTGGACGGGGTGGACGGCGATAGAAGGCGGTGGACGGGGTGGACGGGGTGGAAGGGGTGGACGGCGGTGGACGGGGTGGACGGCGGTGGACGGGGTGGACCAGCAGGTGTTTCATACACTTTGAGAGCGACTCCTAAAATCCGCTCCTGTCTTCATGGACGTCTGCCTGACGACAGCCGGCTCTGTGCAGGACGTCAGAGTGTGAAGTTTAACCACAGGCCCAGTTTAAACTGGGCTGCTGGTGGACTCGGTCCTATTAAAACCAGCAGTCCGACTACAGTTTGCAGGAGCTTCTGCTCGTTCGGCTGCACTCACACTTGATTCATGCAGTCGAGCTACTTTTTCTTGAACTACTGAAACTACAAACAACGTTGGGCCGTAAAGGAATCTTTGCTCCTCTGCTCTAATTCAGCTGACAGCCCACCAACAGTTGGATTTCCGTTGTGTAATCTTAAGTTTCTGTAGGACTTCAGAGCACTTCCTGCAGTAAACTTGTTGGCGTGTGACTCTTCTTGTATTTTCTTTCACATGATCATCGTTTTGATGGTTTCTCTCAGTTAGCAGCTCTGCTGTAGTCCAGCTGCTTCCTGTGAAGTCATCGGCAGATTTCAAAGCAAACGCTGACTGTCGCTGAGTCTCTGCAGTCGATGTGTCTGTCCAGGATCATTCATGAGGGACAATTTGTAGGGTTTTTTTTGTATTTTTGTAGTTTTCACACCTCGACAGAGCGAGACGTCTTCTCTCTAGCAGACTTTTTCATGTTAGTTTAACTGAAAACTTAAAATCAGTTACAAACTTAGAGACTAAGTTTTGCAGCAGGAGCGTCTGTGTTTGGATCAGCTGGTTTAAAATCCAGCATATCTGCAGCTGTTGTGTCAATGTGCTCGACAAAAACATGCTGAAGGACTCGAATTAGACCAAGAAGACGTAGAAAAGACAGGAGTGGTGACGTGCTGTCAGGTCTGAGCAGGTCGCTCGGCTGGCGGATCATCTCGTGAACATCGCTAACAAACGTCACGTCGATTGTTCTGGAAGACTCTGAAAAGCATCTCTGCGGTTTCAGGTCCAAGGACCGGCTTTAATGAAGCTCCAGCTGAAGCTCCAGGGCTCCTTATGCTCTTCCTGCATCAGGATGCAGAAGAACACAGTCACAGCGTCTCTGTTCACGTCCCTGGTCCCTCGGTATCCCTGAGGATCAGACAGTGCGTCCATGTGGGGGCAGATCAGGGCTGGAGGACGTCCCTGGAGAACTTCTGATTTCACACAGCGGCTGAACATGCCGACGCCCACCGCCGTGACGCCGCAGTCGTGAATCTGTTTCCCCTTTTTTCCGCCGTTCATTAAAGTAAACGTATCTTGCAGATGTGAGGACGCACACATCCGAGGTGTCCATCGGTCCCACCTACGTCCAGTTAAAAGACAGCGTCTCAGAGGCCGAACCACGTCTCTGCAGATGATGAGGATCTTCATTCCTCTCTCCACTAAATTTCCACCATATTGTGTTTGTCGTCCTTTTTGTTTCTGCCTCTCTTCGTCTTTTCTGTCCCTCTCTCCGTCCTCACTTCTCTCTACTTGTTTATTTTTTGTCATTTCCTCTTCTCCTCCCTCTCCCGGTCCTCGGAGTGGGACGGCGGGTCACATCCTTCGTCTCCACACACCTGCATATTAAGCACATTGTATGATTGTGTGTGTTTGCGGATGAGTGAAAGAGAGGTGTGTGTGTGTGTGTGTGTGTGTGCGCGCCGGCGTTGAATTTCCATTTTAATCAGCACGTCGGTGAGCGAACAATCCTATTACCGCAAGGGAGGACGGAGGGGCCACTTCACAACCTCTCCCCCTCCCCTCCATCCATCCCTCTCCTCCTCCATCCATCCCCCTCCTCCTCCTCCATCCCTCTCCTCCTCCATCCATCCCCCTCCTCCTCCATCCATCCCTCTCCTCCTCCATCCATCCCTCTCCCCCTCCATCTCTCTCTCTCTCTCTGAGACGCCAAATTAATCATCCCTCTAATGCCTCATGAAAGCCAAACTTTTTTTTTTTTGCCTCTTCTTAATTCGGGAGGTGGAGTATATCTTTCATTCACCCCCTCCTCCACCTCCTCCCCCTCCTCCAGACGCACACACCCACAGAGACACACACTTTCTCTGTCCTCTCCACTTCTCCTTTTACTATTAGTGTTGGAAAGATTAATGTGTTTTCTGGCTGCCAAAGTTGTGTAGTTGCATCCACAAGGGAGGATATACACACAAATGCATACCTGGTTGCACATGCACACTGTTGTACTCTATAAACGTGCGCACACACACACACACACACACACACACACACACACACACACACACACACACACACCTGGATGCATGTGCACATAGCAATGCTCCAAAGGCCATCATCTTGCCTGAAAAGGCTTTTTCCCCCCTCCAAATTCAGTATTGACGGATTGTAGAGGAGGAGGAGGAGCGGAGATATCGATCACGGAGAAAAGAGGAGAACAGAGAAACACACTCATCATTAAGAGGGCAGAGAAGAAAAGGCTGTATACTGAGGAAACGGCCTAATGAGAAAGAATATGGCAGCCGGGCAGCATGATTCCACACTCCTGGACCTCCATCTGTAAGTTCTGCCGGTGATTCAAAACGTCTGCTGTGCTGCTTCATTAGGAGAATGACTGAAGGAGTCTCTGTGGACGGACCGCTCACACTGATCTCACATACAGGGAGAGCTTCAACAAAGCCCTCGTCAGATCACTTAAAACATCCTTTCAAACAGCAGAATCGCTGGCCGTCGAATCATTTGTGCAACTTTCCAAAAGAGACAAAGCGACAATCACACCGGCTTCAAACAGCGACTGGTCGGGTGTTAGAGGGAGTGAAAGAAGGCAGAGATGCATCACATCAAGACAATAAAGACGAGCAGAAGAAGAGCAGGGAGGTCGTGGAGGAGGCGCACTTTCCACCATGACTTCAATTCTGGTCATTCAGAGCAGGTATAAATGCTTCGGGCTGCGCAGACAGGCGAGAAGAAGAAATGTAGTTCAAGTAACACGTCCATGAAGTCAACCGCCAACCTCATCTGGACGGCGTTGGACTGAGTCACCACTAACTTTATGGCAGCTCACTTCCTCCAGAAGCGCACGATTCAATATCAAATGATCTTTCTGTCATCTGCGGCTGGAGTCCATCATTTCAAAGTAAAAGTGAAGATCCAATGGTTTATGAAATCAATGCAGATGTGATGCTGAGCTGCAGGTAGATGGTGGATCTCTTAGGTTTGAATATTTCACTCTGTTCAAGCCTCACACAGCGCAGCCTCGCAGGTTTTACACAGCTCCTATTTGAAAGCTCCTTCAGGGGGTAATTAGAGGATAAAATGAATGTTTTACACTACAAACTGTCATGGCTCTGGTTTCCAGTCAAACCCTGCTGCAGAGAATCAGCAGTAACCCTCCGATAATAACTGTCCCGTCCTCAAAAGACACCGTTGGAGGTGTGAAGTTTTATTAGATGTCAGCATTTTTCCACTCAGAGAGTTCAGAGAGTTGTGAGCCGGCGAGTCTGACGGACTCGCAGACAAAAGTTCTTCTGTACGTTGTTGACTTGGTCCTCTGAGGTGTTTGGAGGAAACTGACCTGAAAACAGTTATTCTGCTCAGAGCCCAGCAAAAACACCAGCTCACCACCTGCCCAGGAGGAAACTGTGGAGAGCCTCGTGGGCGAAGTCGAGTGAAGTGAAATTCAGCTTAAAGGTCAAACCTGTTTGTCTGAAGCTTCCAGTGCGAGCACAAAGGAAAATACAGAGGACTGACAGGACGACGGTCTGAGCCGAGTCAGCACTCTCTGCCTCTGTCTGTCCTCCTGTGGAAATCTGCTGTTCATCAACCACATCGGAACAAGACAATGACGGCGTGTTGGGCGAGTTATTGGGAGAAATCAGATCAATTCTGTTACTTTGATGGATTTCAGCTTTCAGCTAAACGTTAGCCAAAGACTGTGATCATGTCAACGCCTCCATCCGTTAATCCAAGGACTTCTAACACCAGCAGAGGATGAGATGTGCATCGTCTGTGTTGGCGTCACATCTGGAACAGAGCGTCAGTCTGTTTGAGGTTCGTTAGGCGGCTCTCATGTGCACACCTTCACCTCTAACCTGCTGAAGCTCTTATTGGCAGCGATGCTCACATCTCCTGCTCCTTCAGAGGAGGCAGCATTCGACCGTTTCCTGCTGAGCTCCACTGGTTCCTCCTCAGCTTCACCCACCTAACATGCAGACACACACTGGTCTGTGTCCACTCTACTTCTTACCGCTCCAACTCATGGACGTCTGTTTGTGTGTAGCTCAGAACTGAGATACAGGAACTGATGCTGGCAGGGAAACACACACACACACACACACACACACACACACACACACACACACACACACACACACACTGGCTGAGTGTTCAGGATATAATGGGTGCGCCTGCTTGGTCAGCTGAACCTGAAACTGGCACTAAACTACATGAAGGACGGAGTCAGACAACAGGAAAGAGAGGGAGGAGGGACAGCAGCGAGGGAGAGGACAGAGAGGACAGAAGGAAGACAAGGGACAGAAGTTCAGAAAGTGTGTGAAACTGCAGTGAGGGAGGAAAATACATTTCAGGTTGTTGTCTTTTTAACTGTTGTTTTCGCGTGAAGACGAGCGACCAATGAACAAACATCAGCAGGACGTGAAGGGAGGAGGCGTCCTGAAGGAGCACACTGAGGAGAGCAGGAGACGTGATGGAGAGATGTGAGGGAGACAGCATCCTTCTCGACTACATCACTTTGATAACATCAGTACTTTTATTGATTTAACCAGTTTCTCTAATCTGAATCTCAGATACCAGGTCTCACACAGCCGAGCCAGAGGATTTTATATCACATCAAATCATTTAGGAGCCTACTGTTATTTGGCCAGAGAAGAAGAAGTGAAGGAAAAGATGGGGCAGTGGGGGGGGGCATAACGAGTCCAGGACATGTGAACAGTGTCAGGTCAAGACATGGTTTCATGACATTTGGTCAAAGATCAAATGAAACATCTGTTCGCTCTCCGACGTATGAAGACGCCACAAATGGTGAGACATGGTGGACAGGACAGGACAGGACAGGACAGGACAGGACAGGACAGGACAGGACAGGACGTCTTTACAGCTAAGAACAGAAACCTGCCTCTGACTGATTTAAAAAAAAACAAAAAAAAAAGATAATAAAATGTGAACTCCCATGTGTTCATATCTGTGTGTGTGTGTGTGTGTGTGTGTGTGTGTGTGTGTGTCTCCTCAGCGAGGTGTTGTTCACCGCCTGCTGTCTGCAGGTAAATCCTCCACTGCAGGTGAGGAAGGAGGAGAAAGTAAAAGCACAACAGGCTCTCGACTCATCTGACAGCCTGGAATCCTGTTTGGGCTCTGCTGAGCAGCGGGGGAGACTTTAAACACAGAGGAGGCCAGGGGAGGACACAGGAGGCCAGGGGAGGCCAGGGGAGGACACAGGACGCCAGGGGAGGCCAGGGGAGGACACAGGAGGCCAGGGGAGGACACAGGAGGCCAGGGGAGGCCAGGGGAGGCCAGGGGAGGACACAGGAGGCCAGGGGAGGCCAGGGGAGGACACAGGAGGCCAGGGGAGGCCAGGGGAGGCCAGGGGAGGACACAGGAGGCCAGAGGAGGACACAGGAGGCCAGGGGAGGACACAGGAGGCCAGGGGAGGACACAGGAGGCCAGGGGAGGCCAGGGGAGGGCACAGGAGGCCAGGGGAGGCCAGGGGAGGACACAGGAGGCCAGGGGAGGCCAGAGGAGAGCTGCTGCACCTTTGGAGCGAGTGGAGCGGATCAAATATGATCATTCGCTCCACAAAAACAAGCTTCAGTAGATCCACAGCACTTCTCTCAAGTTTTAACTCCATTTTGGTTCAACATGTAATTCAATGGTTGAACGAAATGCTTGGCAGTGGCTGTATTCTAACAGAGGTCAGGTGTTAGGTCGTACTGCTCTCTGGGACAGTCTGATGTGGATGTACCAGCTCGTCACTGCAGCTGGAAAAGAAACGTTCAGACCTCACACGTGTTTCTTTACGGCTGCACAGTTTGATCAAATGAAAACACTCCAGATGTTTTTATCCACATTTCTCCGTGTTTGGAAAGTCGGCTGATTTGAACAATGTTTAGCTGCACGGCGTGAGTCCATGCTGATTGGTCCGCTGGGAGGCTGCTGCCTGTCAGAAGGTAACAAAGATGGAGCGAAGCCTTGAACCGAGTTCAGGCAGATGAAACTAATTTCACTGCTGCGTTAAGTAAAAAATACAATGATTCCCTCTGCATCACGAGTCCAACGCAGCTTCTCTGAACTACTGACCAGCCTCATCTCTGCTGCATCTGGCTTAGCATTCAAATCAGCTCAGTCCTAAACACACTGATCTGTCAGACCTTAGCAGAGACATTCAGAGAAGGACGGCCAAAAGAATGAAAACCAAAAGTAAAAACTCTCCTTTCCGTCGTTCATGTTGTCGTTCCAGACTCAGAAGCAGAGGCCGAGCTTCCCAGCAGAGCTGCTGTGTCTGAGCTGGGTCGACAAGTTCATCCAGGATTTTCCATTTCTGTAATTTAACCTGAAATGCGGTGCCTCTCCACGGCAGAGCACTTTGTCCTCGGCCTGAATTACTTCATTGATAACTGCAAAATGATAAAATAGCTGGTAGAAATAAAAACACACAGACAGAAAAACAGACGCTTCAGGTTTGTCTGCTGTGTGTCAGCAGTGCGATTTCCCCTTTCTCTCTAAGAAAACTACAAGACGACGTGAAGTCTCCCTCAGAGAGGCAGCACAGAAAGAAACCCAGAGGGATAACGAGGCAGAGAGTCGGCTGAGGAGCGCCGTACGTTTGTTCAGCTGCGGGTGAGGCAGGTCCGCGTGGCCCGGACTCCTCGTCTAACCTGCCCGCGATAAAAAGACCAAGAAAAACAAGCTTTCCTGCTAACGCGCACACAGAGCACCAAGAGGAATGGGTTTGTTTTAGCCTCGTTAGGGCTGACGGGCGTGAGTTATTGAGTTAATAACACGGCTGTGTTTGTGCCATGCCTTTCAGCCGTGAGAGACGCAGAGACGGCCACAGGTGACCAGCCGGAGCAAACCAAAGGACGGTCCGCCATGAATGCAAACCAGTGTGAGTCTGTGTGTGTTTTTCATTCTTCTTGTCTGCATGATAGAAGCTTTTGTGTTGTCTGATAAGCCCTGCAGTGCTGTGCGTGTGTGTGCGTGTGCGTGTGCGTGTGTGTGTGTGCGTGCGTGCGTGCGTGCGTGCGTGTATGCGCTGAGGCTCAATCAGTATTTAGCTGTGTGTTTTCCTCCTGAACATACATTACTTCCAGGTGTCATAAATATTCTTTATCTGCTCTTTTCCCCTTCATTCCTCCCCCCTCCCTCCCTCCATCCACCCATCCCTCCCCACCCACCAGCCCTCCTTCCTGAGGCATATTAAATCCCCGCAATTGAAGAATAAATACGCCACATTAAAACATAAGATATGAAATTGATTCATTCATCCGCATTATGAAAATAGGAGACCGCCGTTAATCAGCGGCAAGGTGGGAACTGCTTTTCTGAGGCGGAGGCGTGCAGATGCTTGTTGCTGCGGGCTCATCAGCTTTACGACGTAACGGCGGTACTTTATGGAGGCAGTGGAAACATCGATTTATGCTGATGACTGTGCCTCTCTTCTGTAATGCAGCCATGACACGCTGTAAAGCTCCGATCGAGTTGGGAGAGGAAGAGGTGCAAAGCAGCGCCGTAAACTCTGCTATTTAACATACGGAGGACGGCGGGTCGCTCCTGAGCGTAAAGACGTAAACACGTGGACGTGCTGTTGTGTTTCAGGAATAATGTGCCGTCGTTGATGTTATTCTGTTGGATTATTTTGGTTTTAGATCCTGATTCAGGCTCAAATCCAGAAGAATGAACAGAAATCACGTGAAGGTTCAGCTGAAGGCGAACAGACCTCGGTCCCAGCAGGTTTTCAGACCAGCTCAGCTCTGACGAACATTCATGTCATTTATGTAAAAGTTCAGCGTCCAGATTCACTGAAAACTGACGATGCTCTATGAAAAACATCTTCGACATGTAAAACCAAAACTATCCGAGGGAACTGACTCTTTGAAATAACATGAAGGCGTCACAACAGCACGTCGCCACGGCATAAAAGAGAGACACTGTAAAAACAGCATATGTTCCTGTTTTCAGGCTCAACTTTGAGTTTTTAATCCCTCAGAAAGTGCAGATGATTTGGAGAGTCTGGATGAAACCGACGCCTTTCCTTCCAGCTGCGACTCATGGAGCGTGTATCATTAACCCGTCCAGACACCTCGCCACGTGAGCTTCCTCCTCACAACACTGACAGACGTTCCTTTTATTCAAGAGCATAATTGCAAGTCTTTACGGGACAAAAACATCTTTCCAGCTGCGACACTTAATCTGTGTCAGCGAGCACAGACACCTCAGCGTTTCTATCATTCAAGCCTTCAGAGAACAGGAAGGATGTCTTTGAAGGAGGACCACCTGGAGAGCGTTTCACACTCCCTCCTGACAGCATGTGAAGCTCACCGCACGTCCACATGAATTCATGCATATTGTGACGGATCCTGAGAGCATTTGTTCCTCACTGACGGAGAGTCAAAGACTTGGAGTCTGAGCACAGATGCTGTGGACCGCAGCTCTGAGAGGAAACTCGAGGTAAACACTCGTCCTACACTGTGCAAGAACATACATTATTTACCCACAAGGCAACAGAACGTGGTGGAGACATGAATCAGTCAGACGCTGGCTGTGTGTGTGTGTGTGTGTGTGTGTGTCCTGGCTTGGGAAAAGGCTGGTTTTAGGCTGAGGTTAAGTGTGTGTGATGCTTACATGTCGACTCTTTCCAGGATTTTCTGTTGATATAAACGTGTTTTTTCACAGTCAGTGCAGCTGCTGTCTGCATCACAGGCGTCAAATGACAAGAACAACGTTTATTACTGCTGCGCTTTGCAGAAAACGATGATTTACAACGTTTTACTGAGTGTTCAGTATCAACATTTAGTGACCTGTCAGGCATACTAATGAGCAAAGACTCACGATGTCGGTGAAGTATTACAGGAGACGCGGCTGCTCATGTGGCTGACAGGAATAACTGCAAACAGTGACACAAAACATCTGTGTCTGATTCTGAACCTTCAAGCTCTTCATTTTGATCTTCACGGGACGGTGAATGGTCATTGAACAATGAGCGTGAGCTCGCCACACTCTCACCTGTCTCCTCCTCCATCTCATCGTCTAATCACTACTCCTGCTCGGCCTCTTCCTCATCATAACCACTTTTTCCCGTCATCCTGTGCGAATGGGCTCATGTTTAAGGTTTGTTTTGTAATGTCTGTGATGGAAGATGAATGTAGACGAGAACAATACGAATACAGAAAATGTTAAAAAGCCCCACTCAGCTGTTTGTGAAGCGTGCACCACCCTCCTGTCCACGCGGCTCACGTCCCCTCCTCATGCAGACCGAATGGCTGCGTGAGCGAGCGAGTGAGCGAGCGACAGGTGTTGTGTTCCTCGCTCGCTGTCTAAACACGCCATGAACGGCTTGATGATGACTCTATTTGTTTAACCGTACTCGGTCGCTCTGGATGACATAAAATAGCGGGGCGGCATGGAAATGTTCCCTTTCCCTCATTCATTACACAATTATGCTAAGCTGCATGCTTGACTATGAACCAGATGTTGTGTAATTAACCCCAGAGTGAAGATAGCGTTCTGCCCTATTGTCTCTCACCTTCAGTGACGAAATGGAGACCAGGCAGAGGCAGAGATAAGGGAGGTACTCCTGAGCTTTCCACGGGCTCCTGAACCGAGCTGAACCGAGCCGAGTGCGACCGGGTCAAAACGGAGCTAAAACTAATTAAGCGTGGTGTGCAGATAGCGTCCACAGCTTTGTCTCTGTAACCTTCAACTGAGAGACGAGAGGACGAGACAGACAGGGAGACATGTGGAGGAGGAACTTTAAAGCATGACAGTGCTGTTTACACAGCATCTCGAAGCGGATCGCACCACTGAAGTCACTTTAGAGGCTCCAGAGGAAATCCAGAGAAATCAGTGTCTGAGCTGCTGTTCATTAAACTCGGCTCAGGTTCGTTAAACCACAGCGTTTTTAACTACATCAAAACATTAAATTAAAACATTATGATAGTTATGATCTCAAATCAAATGTCTAAACATCTAATTCTTTATCTAAAATGAAGTTCTTTGGATCCTGACATATAAAAGTCTCTGCCTTGGCTTCAATCTGTGGGCTGGACGCTCGGCGCCGTTTGTTTTGAGCCACTTATTATCCGCCGTTTGATGAATGAGGGTGATTGTTCTCCTGGCTTTCAGTCCCACTGGTTGACCTCCTGATCGCAGCAAATCTCCTCCAGCATCTGTCACTGGGCTCCACTGGGGCTTGGGGGGGTGACAGAGATGGCTCAGGGGTAAAAGTTCACTTCCCATAATGCATTGCTTCTATCAGGATTATTAATATGCTGAGTTACATCAAGTCAAGGTCAGACAAATGAGACAAATGCTCCATTTAGCGGTTTCATGGACCTTGTGTCGTGAGATTACGACGATCGATCATTAAAGAACTTCATCAAAACTCGGTTCAGCACGACACTTCGGAGAGACGACACTTTCACTGTGGTAGTTTACGAGGACACACAGGAAGTCAGTCAGAGCAGCGTTTGGTCTCCATCTTCATACAGTCGCCCTCCGTCTGCCGACTTCTCTAAATCGTCTGCTGGTGTCATTGTTGTGATCAGGAAAAAAACACGTTTACCTGGTTTTGCCGCCACAAACACGGCTCAAACAGTGGTCTACAGCTGTCGGGGCGCCGCCATCCCCTCCTCCTCCCGGTGAGGCAAATTCAGCTCACACACATTTAAACTGAACTACGTCACTTTTATCTGCTGTAGAAACGCTGATGTGTGGATGAAAAGTACAACCAGCATTTCACTGGGCTGCAAACCTCAACACGCACTGACACCGCAGATTAGTTTGCTGCGTTCACCTTCTCTCCACCCTCCTCCACTCACATACTCCTCCACCCTTAACCACACCGACAAACCACCTCTATCTCCTCATCCCAGGATGACAGTGGACGCCGGGCCTGCTTGCTATTCACAGAGCGTCGGTCCGCTCCGCCCTCGTCTGTTTATCTAAACCCTGCATGCCTACGTCACTGAGAAGACGCTTCACAGCAGAGGTGACACCACCATTTGAACACTCCCCCTCAGGAGGAAGCTCCGCCAGCCACTCCACCAGCCACGCCGCCTCCTGAGGACCCTTCAGGGCCGGCGGGTGAAGGCGAGTCTCTCCTCAGCCTCGTCGGCTGTCCGGAGGCAGACTGTGGATGCTGTCGAGGTGAGCTGTGCAGACATTCACGCCTGAGGGCTCGTCCATCATCAGGAAAACACACCTGCTGGCTCTGACCTGTGAACATGTGCTTTCTCTTCTATCAGTTCACTGACGCCCTGGACCTCACACACGTGGAACCTCTGGAACGAACTTCACATCGAGCAGCTGAAAAGCTGCGTTAGATAAATAATATTTGGACAAGTTTAGGCTTGGAAATGAGCAAAATTACAAAATATTTCTGATCAATTGAATGATTTGTAATCACTATTTAGTTTGTTAACTACACTCTAAATGAAAAGCTGCCTGTCTGTTCAAACACAAACCTCACCCGTGCTCGTAACGCTCCACCCGTGGCTTCAGGTCAGCGTCGGGTTCAAAGCGAGCTCGCTCTGTTGCTGTTCGGGCGCTTTGTTGAGCTCAGAACAAACCAGGGTCAACAGAAACGTTGTTTATGAGGTTAAAAGCTCAGCAACCACCAATCCACCACAGAGTAATTGCATCCTGAGCTGAGATCGGTGCTTCCTGTTACCAGCGGAGCTCCGCTGCACAGAGCTTGTCGTGTGGTCAGAGACGCTGATGACTCGCTGCTCTCAGATCAGCTCCAGGATTCTGTTGGCTTCACGTGCCGAACACTTTAATTCCACAAACCCGGCTGTAGTGTTTGTCTGTACCCACCGCTCCCTGTGTGCTTGTCAGTCTATGATCAGGAAACAGTGGATTAGCCGGTGCCATTGTTCTGGAATGAAGGGCTGATGTTGATTGGCCACGCTCTGCGTGACGCCGTCAACCCGCCATTTCAATTGATCATACATCCAGTCGCCTCCAGTCGCTGCAGACTTTTCTCAGCGTGCTCTGCTTTTCAAGCCAAACACTCTGCTGTTATTCTGTCGTTCCTCTGAGCACTTGTTCTTTCTCAAAATGCGTGGTGAGCAAACCACACCCTTCACATCCACCCACACAGGCTGCTTCACCTGCTCACACTCTCCCGTTCAGGTGGAAGTGCTTCCATCTCTATCACTGAGCACACGGGTTTGGTGAACGTTCCTAGCATAGCTCCACTGGTGTCAGCAGCCTGTTGTGTATCCACACACACCCACACAGTCACACACCGTCATGGCAGAAGGTCAGAGGTGTTTGTATCCTTGGCTGAACGCACTGCTCTCCTGAACACGCCGTCATTATTTCCCCTGTTTGTTTGTTTGTGTTTATGTCTGTTTAGATCCATGTTTGTGTCTCTTTGCTGACCTGTAGCAGCTCCTCTTGGTCACCGCCCACCTCCAGCGCCACAGCAACTGAAGCGAAGGGACGACTGGCCATCTGCTGTCGCTCTCTCATCAGCTGCTGCAGAGTGAGACAGGAAAAAGAAAGGACTTTTAATTCAACGTGCTACTTTAAGGGGAGGCTCTGACAGAACAGCCCACTTTAACCCAAGAACACAGTTATCTGTGCACAGCTGGATCGCAACCAGCTACAGCTGGACACTGAGCTGCTGTGCTTAGACCTGCTGCAGGTCAGCTGCTCCCTCATGCCCATCTGGACTGTAAGTTCACACAGAAACCAACATATGAACGCATCGAACCGATGACCATGTATGTGAGGAAAGGAAGGTGAAAAAAAGGATGGCCGGAAAAAAAGAGAGGGTAAGACAGCAGGAAAGAAGTAGAGAGAGAGACAGAGCAGGAGAGTAGAGGGAGGAGGGGTGGAAGGAGGAGGGGTTCAGGGAGGAGGAATAAAGGGTGGAGGGATGGAGGGAGGAGGGATGGGGAAAAGGGGGAGAAGAGATCAAAGCGAAATGGCTGCTATATGAGCAGGAGGAAAGTGTAGAGGAGTGGGGAATGGCAGGTGGTGGGGGGACGGAGACAGTCAGAGAGGGGGGGGGGGGGGCAAACTTCATTAATGAGGAAATGTCAGATGAACAAAGGCAGACGAGGCCTTCATCAGCATGAGGTCCAAACACTACGACTGAAACACAAACTCAGATATACAGTAGAGAAACAACACAAAACAGAAAAGCATGCTGGGAAGAGAAAGACACACACACACACAGACACACACACACACAGACAGACACAGACACAGACACACACACACACACACACACACACACACACACACACACAAACACACACACAGATAGGAACTGTCTGTTTGCACATGCTCACTGCAGCCTCATCTTCCTCTCCCTCCATCAGAAGCCTGTTTCCAGCTCTTTCCACTCCACCACAGACGTGTTAATGGGCTTTTGTTTCTACATTTAGCTCGGGGGTGGCCACCTGTTTCACGCAAAACAAACTCATTCCTGGCACATTATGTGCCAGGCTCTAATCATCAGTATGTTGATGTTTGTTTCGGCAGAAAGTCTGCATCATGCAGCACACACACACACGCACACGCGCACGCACGCACACGCGCACGCGCACGCACGCACACACACACACACACACACACACACACACACACACACACACACACACACACACACACACACGCACACCCACACACACACGTCTCTGATAGGTGACGGCAGATGGAGGATCTGGGCTGCAGACTGTGACCCTCACAGCAAAGAAAACTTCAGTGTGTTTACAACCTCAGATGGTTTTTCAGAGCTGAATAACATGAAATGAACTTTTATGTATCAGTGAGGGAAAATCCAGTTTCTTGCAAAAGCAAGCTCAGTGTGCTACAGCGAGCAGGTAATAAGAAAAATAAAAAGAAAGAAAAATAATAAACCTGGCGAACAGTCGTGGTCAAGTAATGGAAGATGAATGAATGACAGGATGTGTGAGAATCCCACCTCTCTTCTCGGCCTTGTCACTCCCATCAGTCACTCCACTGAGCCACAGATGACAGAGATGAGCTTAAAAAGAAGCTCAAGAGGGATGGAGGAGGGATCTTAACCAGTTCAAAGAACAGTAGAAAGAAAGAAAATAGGCAGATTACTGAAAGAAAGAACAGAAGAAGCGAACCGCTGCTGAGCGTCATCGGCCTCCACACTCTGTTACTTCTGCCTAAACTGAAGCACCTCTGTGTCCTCTCCTGTTGCTGAGAAAGGCTGCACACACTGACATTAACCAGCTGTCAGGTGTTGTGCTAGCGCGCCGCCGGCTGCTCGCTCGCCGGTGTCAGACTCTTGAAGCATGAATGAATACTACACCTGTAGCTACATCAGTGCAGGCAGGCACTCCGGCGGCGGCGAGTGCTCCGCTAGCACGCCGCTGTGCCGGCTAATGTGATGTCTTCTCTTGTTAGCTGTCAACCGGCATGCTAACGCCGTCCAGATGACAGTGTGCGGTTGCTAGCATCGCTGTTAGCCTCCTGCAGACGTCAGCTCGGATTTGTGCGAGCCTAGGTGTGGATGAGAGGGAGGGGGGCTGTGCACTGAGGGCTTCAGATGAGCTGATATTCCCTTTAATATCACTGTATCTACAAGGTTGGGTGAGTAAAAAGCTGTGAAACACATCAGGCCTTTATGTAAAGAGCCTGATTAAAATAAAGGCTTTTACCACCGAATGTAATCCATCAATCATACACACAAAAAGCCTAAAACCTGGTGATCTGCTCCCCAGCCAGCAGGACAAGGTAACGGAACAGGTTCACATGAAAGAATCAGAATCAGGGGGGAGACATTCCCCTTTATTATCACACAACATGCACTGGACACAGCACACGAAGGTGAAATTCGTCCTCCGCATTTCTCCCATCCTGGTCGTCCTTCCTCCACGGCAGACCAGGAGCGGTGGGCTGCCATCCAAGCGGCGCCCGGGGACCCAATTGCGTTTTGTCACCATTGGTCAGGTGGTGATCTTCTTGCATGTTTTTAGTGGGGGTATGTTTTACGGAGGATACCCCAGGTGAACACGGGGAGAACATGCAAACTCCACACAGAAAGGCCCTTTTTTTTTTTTCCTCGAGCAGCAGGCACCGAAGGCATGGTGGAGGACACATCCCGGTGCCCGCAGCGAGAATCGAACCCGGGACCTTCTTGCTGTGAGGCGACAGTGCCACCGTGCCAGAGTAAACTCATCGATGAAGGTTTGGTTTCAGTTGGAAGACGACGGTGGCCAAAGACAGACGAGTCGAGCAGGAGTCTCTGCTGTCAAGGAGACACCATTAAACAAACCCTGGTCTGTGAGGATTAACAGCAGAATAACAGCATTAATGATGAGTCCACTTGTGCTTCATCATCCCGAGGAGCTCAGCCTCCAGTTGGCTTTGACAGTTTGAGTCAAAAGTGTTCGAATGAAGAAACAAAGATAAGTGCAAACTTACAATAACGTTCCTTCTTCCGGGTCTTACAGCCCGATTAGGCTGCAGCAGATTATTCTGAATTCAGCTCAGAAAGGCCTGTTTTTGTTAATTAGACGAAGTTTGGCTGCAGACCTAAATGAACCTGAGTTCACTGAGTGTCTGAGTGCATCCATGTGTGACTTTGTGTCACATGAGGTGTTCTCTCTGCTCGTTCTTCTCTGAAGCCAGAGCCCCTGTGCTGCTGAGATTAAACAAACCGGTCAAGGTGAGCTGGGTCATATCAGTGTGTGTGTGTGTGTGTGTGTGTGTGTGTGTGTTGTGACCAGATAAATCAGTCTAGACAGTTGAATTATGTTGTTACATAAAAAGAGGGAGTAATATTCAGCACTGAGTTCACTTTCAGAGTTGTGAATGTGCATGTGTGTGTTTGTCGAGTGCAGACTTTAGGCTCACTGTGGACGTGCATGTATACAAATAGACAAACATAAATGTTCATTTTGATCAAACGGACCACTTGTCTGTGCACTCCAGCATGTGTTGTATGTTTAGTCCTTGAGTGGGCAACAAGGACAAGGCAGCGGCCATCTTCTGTGTCTGCCTGTTGGGCTGTAAATCAGCCATAAAACGGCTAATTAACTCTGCTGTGCTGTAAACAAGCCACGCCATGCTAGACACCAGCGACTGGATGACAAAAGGAGGGGGAGAGCGGAGGCAGGGACAGCAGTAGTATTTAGTTTTTCAGTTTCAAGGATTTTAGACGGCGCTTGAAATTCAAAGTGAATCAAAGGGTGACACAAAGCGAACGCTTCCCGAGCGTTTGTCCATTGTTTCACTCCATTTTGAACGGCCCTGTGTTTATCTCGCCTCGAGGGCAGGCCTCCCGTCCGTCCATCCATCTCGGCTGGACAGACAGACGCATAAACAGCCAGCAGAAAAATGAGAGTGCTGCAACAATGAAGCCAATCACATGGCGAATTATGCTTCGCAGACCGCCGCCCGCCTGCAGTAGCACCTGCGAGCTCAAATTGCCGGTCCTGTTCGACGGATTGGAAATATGGGTGTAATGTGCTGTTTGCTGCTTTCGGATGCACTCCAGTGCAAAATGACAGGTTTCACAACACGATGAGTGGTTCGCTGCTAGTACGGCCGCAATTAAACATCACATCAGCTCCGTGAGGGCAGAACTATAGTAAAGTCGACACATCTGCGAGCCGTGTGCGTACGTCAGTGTTTGTTTGTGTGCTGGCGGATAGCTGTGGGCGAATAATGCAGCAGCGTGTTTCTCATATCAAATTGCTGTAAATATGTACACAAAGACCCTCAGAATGGATGTGTCATTTTGGACGCATTCAGGAACAGTGTGTGTGTTTTCATTCTCTACACAAAATGATTTTAATGGCTGTACCACCAAATACATGTGAGCACTGGGGAGGATCACTTCCTGTTTCATGTGGAAGAACCTGGCTGATCTGCACAGAGCCCTGACTTCAACACCATCCAACACCATCTACGAGACTCCATCACCCAACGTCAGCGCTGGACTTTACTGATGCTTCGGCGGCTGCGTGAGAGCAAATCGCAGCAGCCGGGTTCCAAAATCTGACGGAAAGCCCGAAACCAGAAGAGTGACGGCTGTTCAAAGATCACAGACGACTGTGAAGTACACGTCCACACACTCGGGGCATGTAGTGTATTTAATATTAGGCAGTACATTATAATGGAGTGTTCAAGTCCAAGATTTAGTGGAATCTAGTGATGTGGGTGCAGAACACAACCAGCTGAATACCCATCGCTTCACCCTCCCCAATGGTGGTGCTAAAGGTGCTTTCTAGAACCAGTGGCGACTGTCGGAACATGGCGGTACAACATGTTGGAAGAGGACCCCCACTGTCGTCTTATTTTCAGCAGAGAAACAAAAGCTTTCTGTGGACGCAGAGCAGAATAACAGCATGAAGAAAAGGGCGAGGCAGACGCACACGGACAGACAAAGAAGAGCAAACACTCAGAGAAAACACACAGGACTCAAACACGCTGCAGAATTTGCTGATGTGAAACTATTAAACAGCATTTCTCAGCCAACATTACTGCCCCGGGTTCCCCTGTGGATGTAATGCAACATCAGCGCCATGTTCCTCCAGTCCATCTGTAAGCTAACTAGATGGTTTAATCAATGCCACAGAAGGCTGCAGGTTTAGGTCTGATTAATGTTTTAATCAGAGGTACGAGGGAAACAACCGTTCCTGGACAGGGTGTATAATTCTCACTGACTTGTTCCCAAATCAACAGAAAATCAGAGTTTCACCATGTTGAACTGTGTGTTCCACAAGAACTATAATTTATCAACCTCAATGTTTAATAATGCCCTGTGGTGAGAAATGGAAAAACATCAGGACTCAGATATCTCTACTGGCCCTCAGAGGCCGATGTCTCCTGGGTTACTGTGTCCCTCAGCGTCCCATGAAGAGCGCAGTGCTGTTCTCTCTTGAAAAGGTGTCTCAAAAGTAAATGCAAATATGAGAAGGACGGGACGAGCAGGGTGACTGAGACAGTACATTTCACGGTTCAGCACTGAAAGCAAAAGGCAAAATCTTATTTTAATGTAAAATCCGGTCAAGCATCACGTGACTCTGCAAAATCAGTCTTTGCTGTGTCAGCAGAGCAGGACAGCGCCATACGTCTGTTGGACATAACAAATTAGGGTCTCAGTGTTTTTGAAGGGAAATGTTCACAGACATAAAAGTTTCTGGCTAAAGGAGAAATCTGTTCTTCCACAGAGCTGAGCTCCCGCTGAGGACCTTTGTGCTTTATGCCCAGCAGCTGCATTTACATATATATCAGTGCTCTGGTTTCCATCTGCATGTGCACATCAAGTCCTGTTTAAGGAAGCTAGAAAAGCCTTGGTTTGAGGTTTCAGGCTAAATGACTTATCAGATCACTGTGTGCCATCGTGGTCTGCATGGTGTCTTTGTGGTTTTAATCTGGGAGCTCAGGTTTCCACCCACAGTTCTTGTACATGCCTGTTGGGTGAATTAAACACTCAGAGTTGTCTGTAGGTGTGAACATGAGAGTTAAAGTTAGTGCTGTGATGGAGGTTTGATCTGTCCAGGGTTTACCCCACCGCTTCCTCGCTGTGTGCTCTGATTGACTTCAAGTTCAGTCAGAAATAGAGCAGCAGCACATTTACTGAGACATCCATTTGGTCTGTTTGTCCACAGGACCCCTGTCTAATCCCTACAGTGTTTTCTGAGTCTACCCTTGAGTCTCCTCCTAGTTGGACATGTCTAGAATACGTCCACATGGACGTCTACTCAAAGCCCCCTGGATATCTGAGCTCCTCCACCTGCCTGAAGGTGACACCTGAAGCAGACTCACCTTAGCTGCTGTTATCCGTGATCTTGTCTCATTAAGTGTTGGTTGTATCACACACAGTGTAATGTGTCAGCTGTGTGAAATCTACACAACCGAGTGATTCCAATACTGTGGAAACTGTGGTTATGTGTAACTTATGTGTCTGAAAAACTTTCACTTGGTGCAGTTTTAACCTTGGCATCTCTTGACCTCCAAATCAATACTTTGTGGGATTCTTTCAGTAATTACAGTAATTATGTCTGTAGCCACAGCTGTGGCTGGAAACATGCACCAACTGCTGCATCAGGAGCTTTGCCTTCAGCTTCCTCTTCACCAAAGCCCAGGACGGTGCGTCAATCTGTCGAGCTCAGTCTCCATCACACACCCTGTCTGGTCCAAATGTGTATCAACCATGTTTTCAGCCGCCTGTTTCATGTGACTCTGACTCTTTTAAGACTGAATCTGTTTTCTTCCAGCCTACACATGACTTCACGTCTGGATGTCGGGCTGTAAATGGGGTGAAAAGCTTCTGAGTGACGGCACTATGACTGCAGCATGTTAACAAGGCGTGCTCTCATCAATGAGCAGGACCCTCAGATACATAAAGTGGGCGCCAACTTGCCCCCAACCCAAAGTGGGAATCAAAAACGTGCTTCAACTCATACCAACACACACACCAGAGAGATGCCGAGACACACACACACTTTCAAAACAGAGACAAAGACACAAAGAAGTGAACACACACAGCATCTTACTCTCACAGCATCGTTACAGTCCCATGACAGGCATCTACACAAAGAACACACACACACCAACACACTCACAGAACAATGATTGATACTGATAAGTATTCAATTATTCCCTCATTATGTGGCTTTTGAAACTCACTGCTGTGACTGAAGACAGATAGGGTTTGCAGCTTCGCCTCGCAGCATAAAATATGATATGAGCTATTGAAGAAAGCCTGAATGGCTTCAGATGCAGCGTCCACAGAGACGCCGCTGGTCTGCTTGTTTTATACAATGCAGCTGCTTTACAAAGGACACACACGGGCGCTCTCCTGGATTTACATCATAAAAACACTTGGACAAAAAGCCAAATGTGTCCGTTGGATACGTGCAGACAAACAGGTGAGAGCACACAAAGGCAGACGAACGCTGAGAGTCACACACACACTTCTCCGCTTCTTCAATTTGTATGCCAGAGAAGCCACAACCGAGAGGCGATAACAAATCTCATTTCCGGCATGTTTGCCAAGTTTTCAGTCCACATTTGTCTCCTGGCTGAATGTGGTAAGCAGGATCTGAGTAAACAAGGGCACAGATATCCTGGTCTGATAGAGTCCACCACTCCACACCAGCTTCCATCGCACCATCCCCGCGACTGGACAAAGACGATGAGAAGCTTGTTCAGAGGTGGCTGCAGGACAAAGCCTCTTCAGGTGGAGCTTTACACCAGCAAAAATCTGCCTGCAGTCCTGCAAGGCGACTTACAGCAGAGCCATTAGGCTCCAGTGGAGACCCAGAGGCAACAACTCAAGTACAACTCAATGGGTGAAGCACTTTGACAACACAATCCACAGCGTTCAGCATGTTCCAGATCAATCATGGCTTCACCAACACATTTCTAAAGACAATGGAGCAGATGAGAGGACGTAGAAAGAGTCCAAAAACGTTCCTCTTTCACATAATAGTAGAAACTGTCTTAGACTAGAGGCTCACAAAGAACACAAAAACACACACAGATGAAAGGCTCACATAAAATTTCATTGCGGGGAGGTGCAAAACAGTATAAAATGTTGGCAGATACCACAGCTTCAGCACATTCCACAGCTCAGTTCTTGATTTGTATGTTCAATATGTTCCAACACTCAGTTCCTTCTCAACTAACTATACTTTTTTTTGCCATTGCCCCCTCATAGATCCAGAGAAAAGCATATTACAATTTATTGGCAGAGTGACAGTTGTTGTCTACTTCAGGGCCTTGTGACGAGTATGTGACAGGTGGGTCGGTGCAGCGTCAGCAGTAATACAGGCGCTGTGTCAGACTATGGTGAAGAGACGGCTGAACCAGAAGGCAAAGCTTTCCATTTTCTAATTAATCTTCACAAGATCTGAGTAACGACCCACAGAATGACACTGCAGATGCAAGCAGCTGAAATGAGCGGAAGGTGGCTGGGCTCAGCCTGAGAGAAGCAAAGGTTGAGGGGTTTCTGGCATCCGTTGCCTCCGAGGCGTCTTCCTCTGGATGTTTTCTGTGCACGTTCAACTGGTAGAAGACCCCAGAACATATCTCATCTGGTTCAGGAACCCCTTGAGATCCCCCAGGAGGAGCTGGACAGCGCTGTTGGAGAGCAGGATGTCCGGACTACCTCGCTTAGCCTGCAGCCACAACGCCTCAGCTCAGGATAAGTGGCAGAAAATGGAAGGATGGATGGATGAACACATAGATGGGTAGCAGAAAAGTGGATTATGCCACTGGAATCCACTGCAACTATTGCAAATTCAATTCAAACTGAAGTCATTACAGAGTATGAGTATTTGATGTTGAAAAGAGCTGGACTGTACAGGCATGAATGAAAAGCAATTAAAACACATAAAACACAAACCATTTCCATGATTCACAGCACAGTCAGCTCTGAGGTAAAGCACATGTGCTGCAGGAAACTCATTGGTCTAAAACTTGCAAAACCACAGGTCCTTCAAGGTCTGGGTAAAAAAAAGCAGTAAGTGATTGGAGAGGTGCTTCAGTGCTGCAGGACTCCGTAAGAGACGGATTATCAAGGTTAGGACGAGCAGAAAGAACCACGCAGAAAACTCAAAATGTCAAGGTGTGTCTCAAACTTCAGTCTGGTCTGGAACTGTCCCGCAAACATCCCAAAAAACAGCTGCAACAGACGAAGGCGGGATGTTACAGCTGCAGCCAGACAATCTGATCGCAGCGGAACATCTTCGACACATCCTGGCAATGGTGGCAGAATAAATCCCCATTGATTTGGAGAGCTAATTAGCGAGGGCCAGAGAGACAAAGAGAGACAGAAAAGGCTTATAGATCGTGTGGCTTGTAGCTGTTAGTCTGAACAAGGCAGACACACTCTTGTATTATGACCAATAAGTCCCATTCACAGCTAACTGCCTGGCAATTACTGCTAACACTTCAGCAAGGGAGAGCAAGAGAGGGAGAAGCGACAGCACAGAGAGGCCGAAAGATTCCACATCAAATAGAGCAAAAATAGGCCAAATCATTCGGCTGGCAGAAACAAAGCTGTGAAAAGCTCATACATGTACAGTTTGATGGCCCGAACGTCTTCAAGAGCCATTCTGAACATCTGAGGACGACAGCTTTCTCTCCACCGCTGCCAGAAAACGGGCTGTCGAACACGTCTGCTCAAGACGAAGCATCGGATTGGAATAACGAAAAAACAAAAAAAACCCCCACTGTTTTAGAAAAGCCGACGACGTGAGACAGGAGAGTCTGAACAAAGGTTAAGATTCACTTTACGTGTAAACAATGTGGGAGCATCTACATGCAAAACCAGTTTCACATTCTCAATTCGGCGTTGTTACCCTGTTACGTGATGACATGTGGAATTCCCACAGTGACTCTTCTCATGCATCATCATTTACCTGCCAGGTTAAGGTGGACTTCATCATACCTGAAGCTACCGCTGATGCTCGTCACAGCGCAGAAAGAGCTAATTCTAACAATAATGAACACAAAACATGAGAAAGTGGAGCAATAAACTGGACATTCACAGCTGTTTGGGTGGATTTGTCTAAATCTGAATAATATATGTGAATTTTTCCAGACTAAACATAAAAAACAGAGATGGAAGTGAGCGAAGGCTTCACTGAACTGTCAGATCAGAGGAAACACAGGCTGACGACACGTCTCTCATTCTCTCTCTCACTCCTCCGTCCACCCTCTCCTCAGCTGCAGCGACCGCAGCGTGAAGCAGTGCAGTGACCTGGTCTACTAAAACCACCACCCGCTACCAGAGGGCGAGAGACATGAAGACAGACAGGGAGGGAGGGGGAGAGAGAGACAGAGAGGGAGAGAGGGAGAGAGAGAGAGAGAGAGAGGGGGAGAGAGGGAGAGAGAGAGAGAGAGAGAGAGAGAGAGAGAGAGGAGAGAGAGGGAGAGAGAGAGAGAGAGAGAGAGAGAGGAAGAGAGAGGGAGAGAGAGGAAGAGAGAGAGAGAGAGGAAGAAAGAGAGAGAGAGAGAGAGAGAGAGAGAGAGAGAGAGAGAGAGAGGAAGAGAGAGGGAGAGGAAGAGAGAGAGAGAGAGAGAGGAAGAGAGAGAGAGAGAGAGAGAGAGAGAGAGAGAGAGAGAGAGAGGAAGAGAGAGGGAGAGGAAGAGAGAGAGAGAGAGAGAGGAAGAGAGAGGGAGAGAGAGGGAGGGAGAGAGAGAGAGAGAGGAAGAGAGAGGGAGAGAGAGAGAGGGAGAGAGAGAGAGAGAGAGAGGAAGAGAGAGAGAGAGAGAGAGAGAGAGAGAGAGAGAGAGAGAGAGGAAGAGAGAGGGAGAGGAAGAGAGAGAGAGAGAGAGAGGAAGAGAGAGGGAGAGAGAGGGAGGGAGAGAGAGAGAGAGAGGAAGAGAGAGGGAGAGAGAGAGAGGGAGAGAGAGAGAGAGAGAGAGGAAGAGAGAGAGAGAGAGAGAGAGAGAGAGGGAGAGAGAGAGAGGAAGAAAGTGGACCATTTTCAGGGGTCATCCATTATATCCTATCACATTAACCTCATCACCGGCCTGCTCAGACAGCCATCATCCATTCACATTCTCCCCGGGCCAACACACACACACACACACACACACACACACACACACACACACACACACACACACACACACACACACAGAATAAATAGTGTGTGTGTGTTTGTGTCTTCAGCTCGTCTTTCCATCGCGTTTCTTCAGACGACTGCTAAAAGTCCAGCAGCTGGAGTTCATCCGCTGGACCCGTGTGTGTGTGTGTGTGTGTGTGTGTGTGTGTGTGTGTGCGTGCGTGCGTGCGTGCGTGCGTGCGTGCGTGCGTTCCTCATGAAGAACTCAGTGTTTTGTCTGTAACGTCTGTTTTCTCATGTCAGGATAAACCTGTGGAGACGGATCAACTCATTTTCAGGGCTTCCAAACATGAAAAAACAGAACAATGACAAAACAAACAACCAGCAAGCAAACAAACAAACAAAGCAAAGCAAAAAAAGATTTAAAAAAAAGAGCAGTGATAGCGTTACTGAAAACATAAGAAATTTGTTTTAAAGTGAAAAAATATTGAACTAAGCAAAACGATGACAAACACGATTTCTTATTCTGTCTACTTTGACCCAGTTCTGCAGGGACTGGGATTACTGGGACACAGTAAACCCCTGAATGGTCACTGAAACAATCAGAAAAAACGCCCACTTCTGAGATTATGTTTGGACGTGAGACGAGAATCCAGCCGAGCAGAGACTGAGAGGTGGGACTGACTCGTCTGTAAGGAGACCACAGGATCTACACCAGCTCCTCTGAGTTCAGAGGAGCAGGCTGGTGGTGGAGCTGTCGGGTCTAAACAACACATCATCTGCTATCTTGGCTTCAGACTGTGATGATACCTGGTCTGTGAGAGGTAACCTGTGATCCCAGCCAATCAGTTCTTGGTGGCTGTTAAGCTTGTTCGGTATACCGGTACTAAATTGGTACGGGGTACTGAGGCATTTAAAACGGTACTATACTGCGCTTGGATGGGACCGGTTTACGTCGCCGCGTGACGTCACCGCATTGTAATTTGAGCCGAGGCGAGCGATCCGGCGAGTGAGCGAGCGACCGAGTGAGCAGCGTGAAGCTGCAAACGGAGCAGGAGTCTGAAGACACAGAGAGATTGAGACCCCGTTTATACAAAGACGATTGCGAATGAAAACGACAAAATATTTTATCGGAAGTGCCCTTCGTTTACACGGCGACGGCGCCGTCGAGGTCTGAAACCGCAAAAATCTGAAGACGCCTTCCAGAGTGCAGAGTTTTGAAGACGACTCGGGTTGCGTCTCCGTCTAAACGGCAAGAAGCGCAAAACCACGTCGCGTCACGTCACGTCGCATAGCAACTACACCTTACGTCACACTCAACGCGCCAAGCCGGTAAAACAACAACAAACAATATGTCTGACTACGTGGATCCCACCGATGTTCAAGCTGTGCTAGCAGCTGTAGTCAACATACAAGAGTCATTTCAACAATTGTATAAATGTACACGGATACTACAGGCGAACAGAGACGTGTATACAATTACATGTGTCAAATTTTGGATGCCCCAACACGTCGTAGGCGCTCTATCACAGTACCACCCTGCGGCCTGGCATGCATATCCAATCGAATTCGCCCACTTTTGCGTCTTCGTATAAACAAACAATTCCTGCTGAGAACGCTCGTCTAAACGCGGATAAAAAATCGCAATGCATTAGAAAAGCATGTCTTTGTGGTATTTTATTTTATTTACTGATGCATAGTTAGATTTTCCAATAAAATAAAGTCAATAATGACGTTTATTGTGTTTTCTTTTTATTTGGAAAAGTATCGAAATACGTTTTGGTACCGGTATCGATACCAAAATGTTGGTATCGTGACAACACTAGTGGCTGTAAAGCTTAAATAGATCAAACAGACCAGAAACAATCATACACTAACAATAAATATGAGCTGCAGATCCACCGTAAAGAAGCTCCTTTGCTCTCACAAGGCGTAAGACTTTTACTCTATCCTGGAAGAAGACACGTCCTGGAAGAAGACACGTCCTGGAGGAGGACACGTCCTGGAAGAAGACACGTCCTGGAGGAGGACACGTCCTGGAAGAGGACACGTCCTGGAAGAAGACACGTCCTGGAAGAAGACACGTCCTGGAGGAGGACATGTCCTGGAGGAGGACACGTCCTGGAAGAAGACACGTCCTGGAGGAGGACACGTCCTGGAAGAAGACACGTCCTGGAGGAGGACACGTCCTGGAGGAGGACACGTCCTGGAAGAAGACACGTCCTGGAGGAGGACATGTCCTGGAAGAAGACACGTCCTGGAAGAAGACATGTCCTGGAAGAGGACACGTCCTGGAAGAGGACATGTCCTGGAAGAGGACACGTCCTGGAAGAAGACACGTCCTGGAAGAAGACACGTCCTGGAAGAGGACACGTCCTGGAAGAAGACACGTCCTGGAGGAGGACACGTCCTGGACGTGAAGCTGAGGACGCTGCCGCCCTCCTCCCCTTCACATTATTTCTCGCTGTCTTTGCTGAGCAGCTGAAGATCCTGAACATCGTCTTCATTGGAGAAACTTGCCCTCTCAGCGATGCACAAACTGCTATGAAGGGGACCCATCCTCAGTCAAAATGGGTCAGCGTGTCAGACGGCATCCCATCCACTTTGCAGGGAGATCAGGCCTTCCTCCGCTGTCCTCGTGCTCGGCTCGCACTGGCCGAACGTGATCTGTTTGACATGAATTAACTGGGACGGTGGGACTCCTCTGTCGTGACTGGAGATCAGGATCCAGTTAAAGTTTGGATGTTCTGTTATAGCTGACAGACTTCTGAACACGAAGGACGACTCAACTCGGCTAAATTCATCCTCTGTGACTTTGGACATATAAATAAAGTGGACTCGGTTACCTGCAGAAGTTTGACATCGATGACATCACGGCATGTAAAACGTGGTGGTTCGTTATCAACAGGTGGCGTTTATTTAAAGCCTGAACTCTGTGAGATCGGCTCGTGTTTGTGTGTCTGCCAGCACACAAAGCTGGAGGTGCTTCTTAATATCGCCCTGACAGCCTGATTTACAAGACTTAAACAACCGCGGACGCCTTTGACCACAGTCTCACACACACTCACACACACACACACACACACACACATTCCACAGTGAACGTGGGAGTACGAGATGCTGCCAGCCCACAATAACATGAGCTACGCAAACATACAGCACATACAGTGCATACTGGTCTCTGTCTCTCTCTCACACACACACACACACACACACACACACACACACACACACACACACACACACACACACACACACACACACACACTCCTCTCGTTTCCTTGGGAACAGTGTTTATCCCGTCCATTTAGTCCATTTAGCCGCGTGTCCCATTAGCATCAACCTCCCATCTGTCTACTGGCCCCTGAAGGGCTCCGGTGTGTGTGTGTGTGTGTGTGTGTGTGTGAATGACTGCATGAATGTGAGGAACCGTGCGGGTGTTTACGTGGATGGGAATGTTGTGTGTATGTGTAAGTGTGTGTAGTTTGCCCCCCCCCCCCCCCACACACACACACACAAACTAATCAAATATCAGATTAACGTTCATCAATTCCCACCTGCGCCAGCGATGCTGCGCATAATCATTATCTCTGACCTCTCTGGTTGGCTGGCTGGCACCCGCCTGATCCACCAATTACACACCGCAGCTGACGGGCCGGCTGACCGCCACTTCCTGCCCTGTGTCCAATTAGATTGCGCCGACAAAGCGACCCCGGGCGGGAGAGGCGGGCCGCGGCTGTCGACCCTGAGGTCGAGGAGAGCGCGTCTCTGATTGGGTGTCGGTGAGCTGACCACCGCCAGACAAACCTTTGGTTAATGAGATCGTTTCATCTTCATAATGTGAGGAGGTGTTTAATCATCCTGCGCCTAATTCACTGTCAGACAGCATTTCATTCACTTTGAGGCAACTTGACACTTCAGAGAGAAGCGACGGGTCGACCCGAGCTCAGCCGAGGCGTCATCGACGAGGCCCATCAGACGAGCCGATGATCGACTGACCGGGACCGCCTGTGTGTGTCGGAGGCTCAGAAACAACACGCATTTCACTCCCGTTGGATTTGTCTTCTAGAATGTTTTGGTTTTCACAGACAACATGCTGACGGCCACGAGGCCTTAAGATCACGCTGGTTTCAATATTTATCAAAAACTTTCATTTCCAAACCTCCTCCTCCTCATCTCCGTCTCTGTACGTTAAGGAAGCTGAGTTAAAGTAGACTGATCCAGGATCTGTCTGACCTGGTTTAATACAAACACTGAAGGCAGATGTACTGCTGGCAGCCATCAAAATAAGACAAATACACCTTCTAGAAATGCCCAGAACTTCCTCTCATACATGAGGACGAGAGCTGTGAAGCCACAGGTTCATCAGTGACAGAGCAGGTTGACCAGCGGCTGTAAGCGAAGCAGACTCAGAGGAAAACGTCCTCCTGCTGTCTGCTCGTTACATGTTTGTTTGATCATGCATCTCCGTCTCTTTCCTCTTCCTCTCGTCTGTCTTCTGTGCGTTTCATTTGTCCGTCCGTCCGTCCTTCTCTCTCGGTGCCAGTGAAACCTGGACGTGAAGCTGCAGAGCTCGGCACTATTCAACATATAAGGCCCCATCTCATTAACAACGGCTTCAGCTCGCCAATATACACAACTCATCAACTGAGTATGTGTGCGTGTGTGCGTGCGTGCGTGCGTGTGTGTGTGTGTGTGTGTGTGGGCATAAACTAACAGTGTTTGTGCGTGATGGAGGAGTCAGCAACTTTACCGGCCAGCCTGCAGGCCTCATCTCAAGATCTTTTTAACAAGGAGCCGGTCAATCAATCTCTGATCAATAACTATCTGGAGCCTGCCAACCTAAAGGTGTGTGTGCGTGCGCTTGTGTGTGTGTGTGTGTGTGTGTGTGTGTGTGTGTGTGCCCATGTGTGTGTCAGGCTGACTAATTCAGACATCTCGGCAGCGCTGATCCTGCTGGGCCTACTCTCAGCGCGGTGTGCCAGCTGTGGAAATGAAAAACCAGGGGCGTCTTTGGCCGAGCTGCTGGCAGAGACGGACAAGTCAATAATGTTTGGATAAACAAATATTCTGAGAGAGAGACAGAGAGACAGAGAGACAGAGAGACAGAGAGACAGAGAGAAGGGAGGAATTCAAGAGCAGAGCGAGAGAAGACAACAGTTTTGCCAATAAACAAGCCAACACAGCACTACTGCAGACTGCCACAGAGCTTAAGTACACAGGACGGAGGCATTAGAGAGTCGGCCCCATCAGACCAACACAGGAAGAGCTGATCAGGCATCTCTGCCGGTGTGTGTGAGGAAACGACAGAGTGTGTGTGTGTGTGTGTGTGTGTGTGTGTGTGTGAGGAAACAACAGAGAGTGTGTGTGTGTGAGGAACAACAGAGTGTGTGTGAGGAAACAACAGAGTGTGTGTGTGTGTGAGGAAACAACAGAGAGTGTGTGAGGAAACAACAGAGTGTGTGTGTGTGTGAGGAAACAACAGAGAGTGTGTGTGTGTGAGGAAACAACACAGTGTGTGTGTGAGGAAACAACAGAGTGTGTGTGTGAGGAAACACCAGAGTGTGTGTGAGGAAACAACAGAGTGTGTGTGTGAGGAAACAACAGAGAGTGTGTGTGTGTGTGAGGAAACAACAGAGTGTGTGTGTGTGTGTGTGTGAGGAAACAACAGAGTGTGTGTGAGGAAACAACAGAGTGTGTGTGTGTGTGTGAGGAAACAACAGAGAGTGTGTGTGTGAGGAAACAACAGAGAGTGTGTGTGAGAGGAACAACAGAGTGTGTGTGTGTGAGGAAACAACAGAGTGTGTGTGAGGAAACAACAGAGTGTGTGTGTGAGAGGAACAACAGAGTGTGTGTGTGTGTGAGGAAACAACAGAGAGTGTGTGTGTGTGAGGAACAACAGAGTGTGTGTGAGGAAACAACAGAGTGTGTGTGTGTGTGAGGAAACAACAGAGAGTGTGTGAGGAAACAACAGAGAGTGTGTGTGTGTGTGTGTGTGTGTGTGTGAGGAAACAACAGAGAGTGTGTGAGGAAACACCAGAGTGTGTGTGTGTGTGTGAGGAAACAACAGAGTGTGTGTGAGGAAACAACAGAGTGTGTGTGTGTGTGAGGAAACAACAGAGAGTGTGTGAGGAAACAACAGAGTGTGTGTGAGGAAACAACAGAGTGTGTGTGAGGAAACAACAGAGTGTGTGTGTGAGGAAACAACAGAGTGTGTGTGAGGAAACACCAGAGTGTGTGTGAGGAAACAACAGAGTGTGTGTGAGGAAACAACAGAGTGTGTGTGTGAGGAAACAACAGAGAGTGTGTGTGTGTGTGAGGAAACAACAGAGTGTGTGTGTGTGTGTGTGTGTGAGGAAACAACAGAGTGTGTGTGAGGAAACAACAGAGTGTGTGTGTGTGTGTGAGGAAACAACAGAGTGTGTGTGAGGAAACAACAGAGTGTGTGTGTGAGGAAACAACAGAGTGTGTGTGTGAGGAAACAACAGAGTGTGTGTGTGAGGAAACAACAGAGTGTGTGTGTGAGGAAACAACAGAGTGTGTGTGAGGAAACAACAGAGTGTGTGTGTGAGGAAACAACAGAGTGTGTGTGAGGAAACAACAGAGTGTGTGTGTGTGTGAGGAAACGACAGAGTGTGTGTGTGTGTGAGGAAACGACAGAGTGTGTGTGTGAGGAAACGACAGAGTGTGTGTGAGGAAACGACAGAGTGTGTGTGTGAGGAAACGACAGAGTGTGTGTGAGGAAACGACAGAGTGTGTGTGAGGAAACAACAGAGTGTGTGTGTGAGGAAACAACAGAGTGTGTGTGTGTGTGAGGAAACAACAGAGTGTGTGTGAGGAAACAACAGAGTGTGTGTGTGAGGAAACAACAGAGTGTGTGTGAGGAAACAACAGAGTGTGTGTGTGAGGAAACAACAGAGTGTGTGTGAGGAAACAACAGAGTGTGTGTGTGTGTGAGGAAACGACAGAGTGTGTGTGTGAGGAAACGACAAAGTGTGTGTGTGAGGAAACAACAGAGTGTGTGTGAGGAAACAACAGAGTGTGTGTGAGGAAACGACAGAGTGTGTGTGTGAGGAAACAACAGAGTGTGTGTGTGAGGAAACAACAGAGTGTGTGTGAGGAAACAACAGAGTGTGTGTGTGTGTGAGGAAACGACAGAGTGTGTGTGTGAGGAAACAACAGAGTGTGTGTGTGTGTGAGGAAACAACAGAGTGTGTGTGAGGAAACAACAGTGTGTGTGAGGAAACAACTGTGTGTGTGTGTGTATGTGTGTGTGTGTGTGTGTGTGTGTGTGTGTGTGTGTGTGTGTGTGTGTGTGTGTGTGTGTGTGCGTGTATACTGTTGTAATGTGTTGCCCTGCAGCTTTGAGTAGCGGCTCATTATCGGAGCAGATTCCTATCTTCCATCCCTCAGGACTGTTACAATCACAAAATTATCGATTCGCTCCGCTCCCCAAAACAATGGACGCTGAATAAAAGCCTGATTGAACAGATTTCAACCTGCCTGCTTCACCCGCTCATAAAACTTAGTGAACGTTTGTATCAAACCACTTTCCTCCTGCTCAGTTTCAGAGCTCTGGATCTCGACCTCACAAGCGTTGCTGTTGGCTGCTAAAACAAAGTTAGTGCTGAGATCCTGAAGGTGGAGGAGAGGTTGGATTTAAAAATCAGAAGAAGAGCTTTCTGTGTCAGTCAGCTGCTGTGTCAACAGCATCTTCCATGTTCCTGTGAACATGATATTCTGTCTAAAACAGATCTAATTAATGCTGCCATTCAAAGTTTTACATCATTTGTCAGTTCTCAAAGTTCTACAAAGGTCACGAGGTCAGTCTGAGGGGTCACACCACAAATTCTGTTTAAATCTTTTGTCTTTTCATGTGTAATTTTACCTGTCAATGTATTTTTGATGCTAAAATGTGACAAAGCCAAAAGCATCCTTTTGTCACGTGCAGCTACAGATTTTACTTTAAAGGATGAGACGCCAGAAACCAAAAAACTACAAGTAACCACGCATCCAGCTGTAGAGACGTGAGGCCTTCATTTTAATGATCTGTGACACCTTCACGCCTGTATGTGCCTTCCAATGACCAATCAACGAGTCGGACACAAACCTGTCTGCTCACTCTGTATGTTTATGCACTTAGGCTGTTCTGTGGGAGGTCAGAGGATTCACTATGTTCCACCACACCGAGTCTGGAGAGTCCCACACCGACAGCGAGGCTGTGCGATGCTGAACTGCTACATGAAAAGACGGCAGAGCGACAGAGGACAGAGGACGCACACAAGATTCAGAGACGTGGAAAGGTAAAATACCTCAGTGGAACAAAGCTCCCCTCCTCTGCGTGTGTCTGCTTACTATTCCACAAGTCAAACCGAGGTAAGGCCTCTCAGGCACGGCAGAGCAAAGACAGCAGAGAGGGAGAAGATGATAGATTCACACTGCGATAAGGCGACCATGCTCCACATCACACAGAGTTCAGAGGGAAAAATCCTCTGTTTCTCTTGAAAGAGGACAAAAAAAAAAGAGGAACGGGAGGAGGAGAGAGGAAAAGCAGCACAGCCAAAGTTCTATATTTGCTGGGGTGGAAAAGGGGTGAAGAGAGGTGTTTGATGAAGGAGGAGGAGGAGGAGGAGGAGGAGGGGAGGCAGCGAGGAGATGGAGATAGAGATACGTACGCTGCCTGAACCGTGGATAAACACAGACACACAGGAGACGAGAGACAAAACACTGTGGCTGGAAAGCTGGAGGAGAGATGGAGAGAGCAGAGAGCGAGGAGGAGGAGGAGGAGGAGGAAGAGTGGAGAAGATGAAGATGAACTGCAAGATGTAAAATTCACTGATACATCTTTGAGTAAAACGGCAAATAAATAAAAAAAAACTACATTCATTAAATCTAAATAAGATCTAATAATCTAACTGTCGTCTGATCATTCTGGAAAGTTTGATATATTTCTGATCTTCATCCAAAATGCACTAAAACAGTATTTTCTATTTACACCTTTAGAAACACGACAGACTAAATGAGCGTATAGAAAATAACACGCGCTGGCCATCTGAATCACGGCCGTGTAGAAACAGAGGAAGTGTGCGACTGAGCTGAGGAGAGAAAGAAAAACCCAAATTTTGTGCAGCGCAGCAGCTTTGCAGCTGCTTTGTTGGAGCCATTAATAAACACGGCAGTAATGCGCTTCCATTCCTCTTCCTCAGAGCCTGACGTTCGCTCATATCAAACCATTGTTGGAGCTCCCTCTGCTTCACCTCGCCGCTCCAGCGTGAACAATAACCCATTTTCTCACATTATGATATTTTCGGTTTTGATCAGAGCCTTTCATTTTGACACATCAAAGTGTTTATTCTGACTTAAAGGGACGGACCTTCACACGCTGTTTTTTTTTTTTTTTTTTCTGTTACTGACTCGACGATAAACTCGCCTGCCACTGAGACTTGATTTCAGACGTGATTTCTCCCGACACGGCGTTGAGTATTGGATCAAACACTTAAATCTACCTCCAGTATAATCATGTTTCCCTGACAGGTAACCTCCTGTGGTCGTCCTCTCTGAGAGCGAGACTCCGTTAAACTGCTGCAAAACCTCTTATGGTGCGTTCAAAACACCGTGTTTTTGTCTTCAGATGGTGTTTGCCTCAGATTGGGTGATTACAGAGTCATAACGGGGAGGTTATGGCGTCCGAAGAGGTGTGTATGATACTGGCTGTGTTTGGAAAAAACGACAGTGATAATTAGCTTTGAGTGGACGAGCCAATCCCATAGCTTCAGGTGTCATTGGCTTTCTGTCTCACACAGCACAGTCTCACCTGCCCTCCATGGAGACACTGACCTGAGAAGAGCAGCTGTCCTTCGCTGTGATTGAAAAAAATTAACACGGGACGAACAAGTATCCTCTGTGATTGGGTAATTGACCGATGAGGAGCTGTTGTCCTTCCGCGTGATTGGGCAATTGACTCCGGAAGAGGCTCTGCTCTTGGTTTTGATTGGCCCAGGGGGAGTGGTTCCTCTTGAGAAGCTGCAGAGTGTCTCTCCAGGCAGATAAGAGCTGATGTCGGCTCTCCAGTCTGCAATCACCTTCCTCCCTCTTGGTGTCCTGTTTGTTCCTCTGTCACACAGCACTGAACTGTACGATGGGACCACTGCAGTCATGCGACGAGGCCTCGTGCCAAAGCAACTGTTTTGTGATCACCTGCAGAAAACTACAGTAACAATGGATGAAACGTCACTTGCAGAGATTCACCCAAATACAACAACAACCAAGTGCGCACTTCCTCAAAGCTTTCAACCTCGTTGTTTTGGCTTCATGGCTCATGAACAGGCAGCTGAAAGTGTGACATCGAGCAGCTTAAGAGCCAGGACACTGATGCAGAATGTCTGTTTCCCTTATTTTACTGTCCACATAAATGCCGTTGTTGCTGCCCACGCTCGGGCTCGTGAGAAGCTTGTAGAACTTGCATATCTATCTCCAATTTGCGAGCCGCGATCGTTTGTGAAATGTGAAACTGTCAGCAGCTGTCGGCGTGGAAGCGGCGCTCACAAATTGCTTTTGTAAAACAGATTTCGAATTTTCTTCTGCGGACTGAACGACAAGTGGAGGACAGTTTCTGCTGGTTCTGCTGCCCCCAAGCGACCAAAGAAGCACCCGATGCAGCTTGAAGGCCTTTTAAAGGTGCTCTGACTCACTGTAAAGACACACTGACAGAAGCAGCACTGACTGCTAACAGCAGACCAGCATCAGACCAGCATCAGTCCACAACAGCTCTTACTGATGATACATGACCACCAAAATTCTGACCTCATTCCGGGTCTTGATCTGTAATGAGATTCGTCCTGCACACATAATCAATCAATACTCTGCATTTCCTGTCAATCAGTCCAGTTTACTGAGTGCCTATTCTGTTCTGCCATGTTCCTTTATGGGTCAACATTGTTGTACCTCTTAACCGTTTGGAAAGCTGTTGGATAGCAAAGAACTTCACACTTACAAGGCTGAAAACTACTTTCTCCAGAAGATAAAGTGTAAATTCAAAGTGTTTGAAAAGTTCTTCCTTTCTGCTGCTTCTGTCTCTGACAAACACAATCCTCTCTTCACTCTCTTCGGCCTCCTTCACAGCGTTTCTGTCTCACCTCAGGCTGAGCATTTAACGTGTGATGAACTCCACTCTGTGGCCACAGCCTGAGCGCTGCAGGCTCTGTGAATAAGTAGACTCATAGATCCTTCCAGAACACCTCACACGTCCTGACCAGACAGGATGTGGGCCAGTCGCTCCCTCCTCAGACTCCTCCGTCGCCGTTTACGACCTGCCTGCCAGCGACGGGAGGGGATTGGTCCCGCCGAGCGTCCGTCACACCTCACCACCCACCGTGGCCCGTTACAAGACAGATAATGAAGCACGGGTCACAAACCACGCCTCCTCTGTCTCGCCTCGCCGCGCCCAGTGAGACGTTTAACAAAGAATCGGCAGAGAGGAACCACACAGTCACATGTCACTCGTCCACACATGTCCGGCAGCTACACACACACCTAGCTGCAAGCACACACCAACCTATACACACACACACCCTCACACACGGTCCACTGCTCACAACCTACAGCTCCTTTAGCTAATAGCTGGCAGGGCGGAGCGGTGACCACAGTGGAGTCAAGGAGCTCAGGAGAGACGTGATGAGGTCACAGCGATTCCCATTAAAGAGCTGGGTGGACCAGTATAATAGCTGGGTGGTCCCATACTAAGGTGGAACTGTGGTGTGGGGTGGGTTTTAGTGCCAGAGGTGTTAAAGAAGGAAACTGTTTGTGAGTCTTTTCACTCAAAGGACGTCAATCAAAGTTCATGAGCACAGATTTGACCTCAATTTAACAAGTTAGGAGTTTTTATGTGTTCTTATGTGGACGGTTCTCTGAGTGTGTGTGTGTGAGGTAGTGTTAACTTTGTTAAGAAAACTATGACGAAATCTGTTTGCATGCATGTCATTAAACGCCAACTGTGACTTTATCGACCAGCAACATCGTTGACGATGAAAGATGAGACTAAAATGCAGCTTAAAATAGAAAGCAGCGGTTATGACGTGAAAGCGATGTTTCAGTGAGACCGCAGGTGGATTTAGGGAGTAATGCGAGCTTCAGTCTAAAACTAACCCGCTAACCAGCTAAAAACCAAATTCCCTGCAGCCACAAACAACAGTAAACACCTGAGCAGCTAACTGAGCGTCCTTCAAAATGAACCGGACTTCCTTTGACGTCAAAACTAGATTCAATTTCAAAAAAGGTTTGATCAGACGAAGACAAAGCAGGATGAGGCTGACTCGTTACGACTAAAAACTGAAAAAAAAACTGTTAAACAGAGGGAGGGTCTCTCTTTGCCTCTATCCTGAAATGAGCGTCTTCGATCTTTGACCCGCTTTAATCCAGCAGTGTGTGTGTGGACGTCCGCCTGCATGTCGTGGAAACCGTGTTTGTGCCTGAATGTCTGTTGAGCTGAGGGAAGAACACGTCTCTAAGCGTGTTTCTGTTCCTAATCTCACATCTCTTCTTCTGCCTTCCCTGTCTCATTGTTTGGAGCGTCCACGTCCTCCATCCTGCAGCAGTCCGACTGTTTTTTGGATCCCATGAACAGTTTCCTCTGGGGGAGAAGATGAAACTCGTCCAGCTCCACAACCCTCTCCTAATCAACTCTAATCTTTGCTAATGTCTACTTCTGATCTATTTCCCCGTCCGTCATTTATCTCATTTGTGTTTGGCAGGTTGGAGATGTAATTAACAGTTCCCATTAACGAGACAGAGAAAGTGTGAAGACGCTCGTCTAAAGACGACATCTAACTGAAGCTGCTTCAAAGGTGGAGAAGTCCATTTAGGGCTGAATAAACAGCTGCAGATGTCGTGACGTGCTCTTATTTTGTTGAGCTGCTGTTGATTCACCAGTCAGAAGTGCAGCTGACACACACGCGACAGTGGGTTTGATCAGCGAAGGTGTTATTAGTCTGACTTTATCTTCCATCAAATTACTTTGTAGGAAACCATGTCACACTTTTAAAAGCTGGATATCTCATTTTGCTATCAAAGTCTTCCCATTCGTTTCATAATAATAATAACAATGTCAAACTTACTTTGAATAATCTTCGGGATATTAAATTTCATCATTTCTGTGTGGCAGCTTGGATCTCGAAAGCCCTGATGGCTAAAATGTTAATAAGCTAGCTAATAAAGGGAAAGGAACAGTATTTAGGCTGTCATGGCTGGCTTCTCAGCTGCAGGGGCTCTGTTGTTTGTTTTGAAGCACTAATAATGGCTGCGCAGACTTATAATTATGAACTTAGTGAGGTGAGGAAATTACTAGAGATGAATAGACAGCGGGGGACCAGATTGTTGGAAGGCACATATCAGAGTCTGTTCCTGACTCACTGCGATGACGAGAGGTGGAAATGAATGAGCCTCATTCCAAAAACCAAGATATTCATCATTCACAAAAAGAACATGAGCTCCAGAGAAAGGCAGAAACTGGAGCTTTTCTTATTTCTCTCTTTGATGCTGATGAACTCTGGTGGCGTTCCACATAAACAGACAGAGGAAGGTGGCAAACAAAAGATAAAGCAGGTGCAGAGACACAACGACGCAGCGTTTGACGTCAAAGCAACGATTCAGTGAAGACGTCTCTGCACATGCTCACGCGTGTTTTACCCCGGCTCATTAGACCTCTGCTTAGGCTGAAGCTGAGGACTTAAAGTATGTGATAAAAGTGATGGTCTCATTGTCCCGCCCTATCAGGGAGACGTCACTCAAGCGTCAAATCAGGATGATGTTAACCAGAATAAAAGCGTTTCATCTGTGAAGAGTTACACAAAGTCACAGCTGATTTTCAAAGGTTTGTTTCTGATACTCAGAAGAGGCTAAAAACCAACCTCACTGTTTCAAAGCTGAACGGTTCAGACCAATAAAAAACCAACGCAGCAGAAGCAACAGCAGACCCTTCGCCCACCAAGAGGCTACTGGAACCCTCCAATAATGAGACCACAGCGTTTAGACCCTCCCTGCTCAGTGATCAGCTTTACGTCCTCATTTCCCCACAAAGACTCAACCGAAGAACCGTCTTTGCTGGATTCCTCAAAAATACCAAAATGCCACTTTACTCTTTTCTGGGCCTCTAAAGACGACATTTGGAGTTTTAATTGCGTCCTATTCGATGTCTAATAGAAACCATATAATCCAGTTTTCTCTTCTCGCTCAGAAGCAACACGCTCATTTGTTTTGGGCTGAGTTGACTTCACTCGGCCTCTTCCTCCGTTTCTCTTCCTCTTCCCTTCTTTCATTTTCTCTCACCCACTAACTGACCACCTGTGCTGAAGAGGCTTCCTTCCCACCTGCTTCCCTCCTCTCCGTCTTCCTCTCTTTCTCACATCTCTCTCCTCCGTGTACGCTAACAGATGGCAGACAAGTGCAGGTGAATTTCCCATGGTGCCGTGGGAGGTGTTTCTCTACGAGTGTGTTTGAGTATAAGCTGTGAATGTGCGCTCATGATGTCAGACCGTTGTTTACATCTGCAGCGCGGCGCCAACAGCTGCCGCCGTCAGCGCCTCCTGTCTGTCAGCCAACCAGGACGCAGCGCTGCCGTGACCCACAGATACGGGGGGGTTGGCGGTTTACTCGCGTCCGTGTGTCAGTCAGAGTTACCTTCGACCTCGTGAGGGATCGGCAGTGTGGGCAGCGTTTCAGTGAACTGAAGAAGGAAAACAGTTCGACAAGTGGTTCGTTCTGTGAGTGAAACCTGTGACGATGCTTCAAAAGCATTCACACGTTTCCTGAGGCCGTCACAGCACAGCTCGGCAGCACCGAGCCGGACCACGAGGTCCTGCAGAGACCGCAACGGCTGCACCGCAGGACCAGAACGGAGAGGCTGAAGAGGAGCTGCTTCCCTCAGGCTCAGACTCAGAAACCGTTTCACCATAAATGCATGATGGCCCCTGGCCCCGGTCAGACAGCCTGAGACCACCACCAACAGTAAAAACATTAGAAACACACTGACCAACCTTTGGCCAAAACAAGGCTGATTATTATAACAGTGACTGTTGACTTCAGTCCTAGAGATCACATTCACACACAACTCATTTAGTAATCACTGCCTGGTTTCTGCTCAAAGTCAATGCCACGATGACTAAAACCGGTCTGTTCAATGGACAACTGGTTTTCAATTTGGCTGTAAGAAGTTTACACAGCTCTTCAGTCCGTCCACCAAAGCTTGGTGTGAAACCTGGAAGCTCACAGCGGACCAGGAGACCACGATGGAGACCACGATGGAGACCACGATGGAGACCACGATGGACTCCTTCAGATAGTCAAGTTCAGAACGTTAACAGCGGAGGATATGTGAAAGAGAAAAAAGTGTGTAAGAACACACACAACATGCACCTCATGGAGTTGGAGTAGATGCAATTGCAGAAATGGAAAAAGTCTTTTCCGCTGGCTGAATCAGGATTCAGTGTCTGACATGTTTGCTGACTGAGGAAAGTTTCCGTGGCGGTGCCGCCTGGATTTAGAAACCGAAGCCAGAAAACGAGCACAGAGCAAACTTGAAAACTCTGCTGGCTTCATAACCAAAAGGTCGGCCTCTAGCGACCCCGGCACTTAATGATGTCAGACTGTGTCCACGGTAACGCCACTGACGGTAACCACAACAATGACTACCAGACTAATGAGAGCGTTTTCCATCTCAGAGTCTGTCTGAGCTTTCCTGTGGACGTGCGAGCAAATGTGTGGAACTGACCGGAGGTTCCCGCCGACAGCTTCATTAAAAGTTAGATTAGTGCTGTTTAATGAGAGGCGGCCGCTCGTTAACAAACAGGTCACACCGGAGAGGGAGAAAGAAGAGGAGAGGGGAGGACGGGGGAGGAAAGAGACAGAGGGGTGAGGATGACTCAGGGGCGTGCGATCCTTTGTTGTGTTGGTGAGGCGTGTGTATTAAAGGGACAGCCCACTAATTTCACACATCAGAGTCAGTGTTCGAGTCATGTTAAGGACTATTAATCATGTGACCATGGGTGGATCAGCCGATGATGTCATTGGGACGCCGACACTTTGACAGAAAAAACCTGTGTGACAATGAGTGGACACGGACGTCTACTTTTACCAGTCAGGAGGAGTCCAATAAAACACACCACCCAGCTGCATGATGGGAAACCACCTGAAGCTCCTCTTAACTGATACCCTCAGTTACATCAAATCCCATATGAGAGGGTTTTTCCATGAAAAGTCCCTTCATGTCTCATCAGCTTGGACATCCCTCTGCGGCCATCTTGCCTCCACCTTCGCCCACACCTCCACATTTGCTTCCTTTATGGTCCATTTTAACAGGACGCTGAATCATTTTTACCATTCAAACCGGCTAAAAACACAAGCGGCCGTTAGAGTGCCGGGAGGCTTTTCCTCTGTGATAAACACGTTTAAAGCCCTGCAGTGACTGGTTGATTTAACATATTAACAAAAAAAACACAAATATCATTTTTTCTCTTTTCAGTCTTTTCTGTCTTTGCTTTATTTCCTCTGTTTGCATCACTTTTCCTTTTCTTCCTTTGCTCTTTAACATTTTTGGTAATGTGTTTGCCTTTCCTGACTTTACTCCTTATGTTAAGTAAAAATCTTTTGATTGTAATAAAGCAGTTCTTCATTTGTGGTGTTGCTGCTTTACTTTAAGATTTGAGTTCTTTGAGGTTGGAAATGAAATCATAGTTTGTGAAAACATGAACTTTCTGATGTAAGGCTTCACCTGCATTCATTCTCTCTCTGTCAGTCCCTCCGCCTTCTCATTTTTCTTTGTCTTTCGTCCTCCTTAACGCCTCTTTATTAAACGTCTTGTAAAAAGTTTGACTAGTTGAACTTCAGAGAGAGAGGAAGGGCGATCAAGAGGAGGAGGAGCGTTGGTTTTAATGAAGACAACAAAGCTCGACGCATCATTAAGTCTCACATAATTAAAGAAAGAAGAAACTCAAGTGTTTGATTAAAAGAGCATTTGTCTGAAAACACCATCGAATACATCAACACACACGCATGGACACACACACACACACACACACACACACACACACACACACACACACACACACACACACACAAACAAACAGATTCACAAACATACCAATAAATCCACAAACACACAATATACAGAAAAATGCAGTCTCCTGTTTTTTGAGCTAATGATGCAAAAAAGCAACGGATGAACGCGGTTTAACTTGATCAGAACACACACACACACACACACACACACACACACACACACACACACACACACACACACACACACACACACACACACACACACACACACACACACAGGCCTGTGGGGGGTTAATGCCATCTCCGTTCGGCTGATTGTAGTGGCTTTTCGCCCCTGGAGACTTTTCCACTAGTCTGCACAGTTGCACTCTTTATCTGCTCTTCATCTCCACATGCAGGAAGAATCTCTCACACACACACACACACACACACACAGACAGAGGAAGAGATAAAAACACTAGAAGCATCTCTGAGTTTCAAACGTCCTTCAGGGCAGACGAGTGAAAAACAAAGATGGCATCTTCGTCGTTTACTCCTTGAAGTCCATCCACACTGCTGCTGTTTGTTTTCAGGGACGTTACACACAAAGAAAGTCGTCGATTGACGTGAACTTCATGTTAAAATGCGCCGGCTGCACTGGTGAGAGGGTGAAAAGCTGCAGATGTCACTCAGAGAAACTAAAACACGTTTTCTGGCCGCCGCTTCATCGCAGTCACTTAGTGAATTAACAGCAGCAACAGAAAAAACCTCATAGCAAATTCAACTGATTCAGTCACACAAACTGCATGTGACGCTTTAATAAATATCAAGATATTGCTGCAAAGTGAAGTTTACATCGAAACGCCAGTCCAGAAGCGGCTGTCGCTCAGGACATAGAGCGATGGTCCACCAATCAGGAGGCTGGTGGTTCGAACCCTGCGCCATCAGAGTGTGAATCCACATGAACGACGCTTTGGATACAATCTCTCAGATGACTAACTGTCACTGTAAGTGTAACTCACCAAAACTGACATTACTAGAATGTTCTGCCTTGACCTCAAGACAACGTTACTGATACAATCTCAGTCAGAGGGGCCAAAGGAGGGAAGTGATGAAGACAGAAAATCAAAGACAGAGAGGACAGGAGAAGGCAGCAAAGGTGTTCAAAGCTTTGCTGCTCAGAAAGACGGCTAATGAAGAGGCCTGAGAGTCTCAAGGTATAGACATCACAGGTAGGGGTGTGTGTGTGTGTGTGTGTGTGTGTGTGTGTGTGTGTGTGTGTGTGTTAATCTAGTCATCATTAAGTCCATCCGCTGCTCCCGTCTCAGTTATTCTAATTTCCCAGCATCTCCCCTCAAGCAGAGCAGGCAGATGGAAAACAGAGAGGTCTGAAGCGAAGGAGCTTCGGCTGCTCACCTGCGTCTCTCCTCTGCACAGCCGTAATTACCTTCTCAGGTAATCACAGAGAAACATCTATACGCTCACGGCCTGAACAAACCGGGGCTGCAGAGTCTGCAGGCAAAAACTGTATACTTCTTCTGAAAGTGCAGAATGGTTTTTATATTGATGAAGGCATGTTGTTTTAATCCTCCAGGCCCTGAAAGCTGTCGTCCACATGACCTGCAATGACACCACGCAACTGAAACCACAGACGACAGCGGCTCATCAGTCCATACTGAGCTGTTGATATTCACAACACGCTAATATGAACTGGAATGTACTGAGGACTCCCAGGGGGGCAGGGAAAGAGCTAAGACCAGATTTATATAAAAATTATACCAGAATATCAACAATGAGCCGAAACCAGCTTCACTACAAGCCAAGGTGTACAGCAGGTAAACACACAGCTGAAGGAAACAGTTGGAAAAGGAGGCGGACTGAAAGAAAACAGTGCAAACCTCCACGAACTGCCTCAATAACAAAACCACCACATGATTAGCTGTTTTCATGCTTTGACAGACATCAGAGACGATGACAAATTATCAAATCAGGTTAAAAGGAACAACAAAAAGAGATGAAAAACAAAAACAGTCATCTGAAGTGTGAAGTTTTTCAGTTTTACTTTCATCTACATCACATCTTTTAGTCCTTTTGCTTTAAATAAGAATCCAAAGCGTCTCAGCTCTCTATTAAAGCCCTCAGTGGAGTCTTTTTCCGCCATATTAAACCATTCACACATGTTCGATTAAGAACCATTAATTTGCCAAACTGCAGTCCCACTTAAACCATCAGAGGGTTTTTAAATCACGGCCAATTACCCTGCCACCACAGCACTCTGCCTACATTACTGAACCAATCACTCAGGCAGAGAGAGGCCGTCCCATTACAGCCGAGCGGGGGAGGAAGTGAGGACACCCGAATCCGACTCGTCCTGTTCAGCCAGAGTGGAAAACCTTCCCTGAACTTACCTCAGGGAAACCTTACGCAGGCAGCGACTGACGCTGTGGGTCAGAGGCCACAGGTCTGATATGAATGCTGACGTCACACCTCATCCACATGCTCAGCCAATGAGTCCACCCGTCCTCAAAGCTAAACGACTGGACAGGTCACACACAACACGACATGCAGTATACGACCGTCGGACAGCACCAGGGACAGGCGCACCGGACAGCCGCAGTTTGTGTAGATCCAGTCAAAACATAACGTTATCAGAATGACAGCCTGCCAACCAACGCTGGGCTGCCCAGCTAACAGAGGCTAACAGAGGGTGCTTCCATAGTGAATAGTTAAAGCGCCCACTGGCATCGTTAACATTGCATAATAAACACTGCTGCAGGGAAGTGAACCTTATTATTGATCAGCCATGTTTTCAAGTCCAACATCTGAAATGAGGATGAGTCAAGAGCAGCTTCAGCTCACTGTCCATTATAGCTCATCAAAACATGGAAGCTCCAGGAAAAGGACATTTCCTGATTGTCAAATACATGTCTGAAAATATAAAATACCTGCAAAATCATGATTGAATGCACAGCAGAGGAACTGGGTTTAGGTATGTTGGCCGGGGAAATAACTGTTCATCAGAGCAGCTGGCAGCGCGGTGAGTCTCAGACTAAACGTGATGTAAACTTTTCCTTCATGGTCCCATTTCTGAAAACTGTCAGAGCTGCAGAAGGATCTGCTGCTCTGTGCGCCTGCATATTCATACACTCTGCTGTTTTCTACCTGCCGTGTGGCCAAAGTTACACCTGACAGACGAATCGTAAAGTGCACTGGACGAGTGTGGACGGGAGCAAAGGAGGAGGAGGAGGAGGAGGAGGAGGAGGAGGAAGGAGAGATGCTGCACTCCACTCAGACAATCTCTAATTAGAGACAATAATTGTCTTGCCGGCAGTGGAGTCTCTCAGGGTATCTCATATTGTGTGTGTGTGTATGTGTGTGTGTGTGTGCGCGCACCTCTATGCATCAGGAGCTTGTTGCCAGGCTGCTGGTTGCCATAGATGCTGTTTGTGCTTTAAAGGTGATGAAGAGCATGACGTGATGACTCTCGTCCATTAAGTTCAGATTCAGTCCTCGGCCTCCTTCATCATCAGCATCACGAGGGAAGTCGTAGTAAATCAGCCTGACTGTGTCTTTCAACAGTAACTTGACGTTTAATCCACTTTTCTGAGTCCGTAAAGTACAGATTTGTTTTATTATGCTGACTATCAGTTCATTCTGACTGCAGTCTATGGTGTGAATTGCGATGGCAGCTCCAGATTAGATGATGTTCACTTCATCCTCAGCAAAAAAAAAAAAAAAAAAAAAATGAAAGCATGGTGAGACCCAGGAGGTGGAACGTCGTCCACTCCTCAGACGGCCGGAGGTTTGATCCCTCGGCCCTGCGGTCTACATGTCGAAGTGTGGTTGAACCGCCGCAGTATGTGAGGGTGCGTGTGAATGTCATGCAGGTGATGAACACCAGGGAATGAATGTGTGTGTGTGAATGAGTGAATGATGACTTCAAAAGAAGCCAAGAGCAGGCAGCAGAGAGCAGCTGTGTGCAGGCCTGAACTGTGTTCACACAGATACATGTGAGTGAAACATGAGTCACTGCGCTGAAAAATAAAAAGGGTGGACCAATGAAAACCCGCCTGAAACACGCCTGATGCTAAGCTGAGGCTGTCAGGATGTCACTCAGAGTTCAGCTTCAGGTATCACCTCCAGCTTAGCTTCAGTCTGAGCTGATGCATGTTTGTGTGTCATGAGGAGTGGGCGAGCTAATCAGCGAGAGTAACGCCTCACCTTCAGACCGAATCAGGACTGTTGGCCCTCTGTCACATGACCGCCCACACGCTCAAGACTTTCAATATTCTGACATTCAGTACCATTTCTTTCCTGCTTGTGTTTACCGAATAAACAGTTTATGACCAGACACACACACACACACACACACACACACACACACAGAGGGAAGGGGTTTAATGGAAGGCTTTTATGGATACTGAGGGTGAACAGACTGTGGATCAGATCTCTCCTTTGTCTGTGACTCCCAGCTGACAAAGCGTCACACTGTAACAGAGACACAGGCACAAACGGAGAGAGACGATTGGCCGGGGGCCCCGCAGACGGAGCCGCGGCTCACATGTTGAACTCTTAATAAGCAGCTGCTCTCAGAGTCCGCTCACCTGTGCATCCTGCTGCTGTGCGTGTCTGTTCGAGTGTGTGCACGTGAAGCGTCTCAAGGAGAACGTCTGTGTTTGCCTCAGACTACAAAGTGCTTTTAGTCACAAAGGAAGCGGAAAATGCAAATCTCTCTTCAGCTCTCGCAGACGGCCTGAGGAGGAAGCCTCGCCCACACGGACGGTGGACGGGCCGTAACGATGGAGAGGAACCAAACCTCATCCAGCAACTGACCGGGTCAGAAACAGAGTGCAGCCAATGTCATCACACTCACACTCTCACTCACACACACACACACACACACACACACACACACACACACACACTCACACACACACGGAGATGTCGTGTTCAGTGTCTTATTAAGCAGAGGGGTCTGATGAAGGATCGCTGTGACGCGCTGACAGGTGTCAGGGTTTGGTCTGTGGAGTCTTTGTCGGACAGATGTCTTTCTCGGTGCTGGACATGAATACACGCCGCTCTTCACCCACAGAGCTAACAAAGGATCATAAGTGAACTGGTTTTACATCCACGTCAACACAGAGGGACCTGCCATGCACGCGTGGACGAGCGGCTGCGTTTCAGACACTTTTATGGACCTTCTTCTGTTCTCCTGCATGTTTCTTGGTCATCCATCACAGCAGGGAAACAAGGTCAGGTTGTAATACTGCCGTCAGCACGTTGAACTGGTTGAAGCTACAGACTCGTCCCTGGAAAAATACAAAAACTTTTGACTCAAGGTCTCCAAACTGTGAGATTCGGTTGAAGGCTGAAGAAAAAGTAAGTGGGTAACACTTTTCATTTAAAATAATCATTTAAAAAAGCCCTTAATGCCGTCATTAATGACTATATATCAATTTCCAGTCTTTAAACGGTGAAGGAATTAATTAAACAGTAACCGGATTTAACTTTTATATCCAAATTAAAATCCCAGATAATTCATCTTTCCTCCTGCAGAGTCATCATTCTGAATGATTCGGGGGGAGACGTGAGAACGGTTAGTCTGATTCAGATCCTTAACATAACAAACAGTTCACACACACACACACACACACACACACACACACACACACACACACACACACACACACACACACACACACACACTCTTCCCTGAGTGTGTTATGCAAACCGCTCTCTCCACGGACGAACCTCATTATTGTTTTGTGTGTGAACAGTCTCTCATTTAATCCCCACAAGCAATTTGGCTTCGGCTCGTTCTAAAACAACAGAGTTCCTGATATTCAGCCTGATATTTGTTCAGGTGTCTGAAATGAAATTCGGCTCAGCTGAGATTCAGTTCAGTCTGCTTCCTGAACGAATCCACGGCTGGACTGAGATTGTTCTGCACTCAGAGGCACGTTTGGCTTGTTGCATTAGATGTTTGGAGAACGTTCATTAGAACTTCACATGTAAATGAAGGTCCATCACATTGAAGCCCTCAGCCCATCAGGCAGGTACGTGTCTGTGTTTAACAGCGTGCTAGAGGCTTAAAAAAGGCATTTACACTGTCAGTGTCCAGACCTGCCACCTAAACACAGCTCAGGCTGATCAGGTAAAGCATTAAAAAATGTCTTTGTACTGTTTTCAGTTGAATGTATGTCAGAGAGCACATTCTGTTTTGTCTTACACAGCGACTTGATTCAATGACTTCCTGGAATCTTCACAGTTAACATCATGGTAAAACAAAGTGATGCAGAACTATTTTTACTCCAGTAAGTGCTGATTTTCAAAGCCCTCATCTTCAGGTGTCAAACGCTGACACAAGCTGACTCCCTCATCTCATGTGTTAACCGTTTTTTCCTGCACATGGTCAAATAAAGATTGGTGCTAAATGTGTCGTTGGATCACATCTGTGCCTTGTGACACAGATGTGTGGAGTTTTTAGAAGATGAACCTCGAGTCTGTATTGTGGTTAATATCTGATTTACCAAAGAAGCAAAAATCAAAGTGAAGTCAAACTCTTCTGACAATGCTTTGAATCTGGAATCAAACTTTCCCAGTAACCACAGATTCAGGCAGTCACGGGGCCCACCTGCAGTAAGTCTACATCATCTTAAAAAGCAGCTCGTACGTTTAGAAGGTAAACACTGCAGCTCTCATCCACAGCCTACATTCAAAGTTCTGCAGAAGCACCACAGTCTGTGTGTACCTCCAGTTTATGAAAAGCTCCTTAGAGCAGGATTAGGATCATCATTGTCCACTGGCTTATGATAGGACAAGGATTATCTTAGTACAAAGATATGTTTAGCAACACATCCCAGAACTCCCACACCCACACCGGCCCTGTATGCAGGGATGGAGCTTAAAGATTGTGGGCTCTACCGCACTGACAGCATCTACACAATTTAAATCCCAAACACTCCTCAGTGCTTTAGCTTTGATCCGCGCAAGATTTTCTCCATGTGGAGCACAATGTCAGCTATGATGACACAATTATATGATGATACCAAGCTAAGAGATGATCCACAGCACGACGGGTGCCGCTGTGCTCCTGTGTTCCCGAAACTCAGCTGTTTTATCGGGCTACACCTCCTGACGTGGGGTGCAGAAGGTGAACCTGGCTCTTCATGTCCTGTTCTTCATGCAGCCATCATCCATCCTGACTGAGTGGAAAAAACACCACCTCTGAGAGTAACTCAGGCTATGTTTGTTTGTTTGTTTATTAGCATTGGCAGGAATAGGAGCACAACATGAACAGGTTTTAAAGACGACAGGGCTGCTCATAATCAGGGTCGGTTTATATTTGGGCCCGTATGGTAACAGTCGAAACCATGCGGGTGCTGCAAAGTGTTTGCTGTGGTTTTGGTGTTTTCTCTTCTTGTTCCCACAGTTAAACATTTGAGCTTCGCTGTGCAGAATGGATGATGTTTCCACATCAATCTACTGAGAGTGGAAAGTTTCCGTGTGTGCTCACTGAAAATCCAGGTTTAAAGACGAGGGCCGAAAGAGTTTGGAAGCCAACCCTGGTCCAATATTCAACGTGCACTATGTGGACACTTGGAGCCTCCAACACACAAACACTGAGGACAGACCTTCATTAAGGACCATAATCATGGTTTTATGATGAGGGACACGTAGATGGAATTTTAGAAAATGAAATAAAATGATTGTGGAAAAACCTTCAGCAACACATTAGCAGTCATGGGACAGAGTCTGACATACGTCTCAGAACATGTCTGGAGGGGATGTTTAATATTTATACATTTCATATTCATGTATTTAATATTACACTTCATGAGCGAGGAGGGGTCCAAAACTTGAACTGATATTTTTCACACAAACATGATCAAACTACTAAGATACGATAAGACCTCATTGATCCCACAGCAGGGAAATGAAGCTGATAGAGCCAGCAAGTCTTAAAACAGCAAAAACGGCAAAAACAGCAAAACAGCAAAAACAGCAGCAATTAAGACAAACTTTATCTACATAATTAGTGTCATAAATTAAACGTGAATTAGAATTACGGTTGGTTGAATAACTGGTTTGACAGACTGAACCTTTGTATCAGACTCAAAATGGAGAAGAAACGGAGGGATGATGATTTCTTTAAAAAAAAAAAAAGATGAGCTAACACAACTAACACGAAGACTGATTTACGCTAAGATCAGCCGTTCAGACTGAAAGCAGTCAGCTTGGAGTCTATCTGCATTGTATGACATAAATTAATCAGGATCAAACAGCTGCAAGGTCACAGCAAAGCTCAACATCATGACACAGTTTGAGAAACAGCCACAGAGAGCGGAGCGGGGGCAGCTCCCGAGGACGCGGGACACGAAGCTGCTCCCAAAAGTTATGACCAGCAATCGTTTAACACCTCCTCTGACCTCGCAGTAAAGACCGTCCAACTTTAGCCCCTTTCCCAGAAACATGACATGTCTGGTATCAGTGGGTTCACTGCGATCGGGATTCATGACCACTGGGATCACTGGGTGAAAAGCCAAGCCCGAACGGCCTTCATCATCATTTCAGAGGGTTAAACGAGGGCCAAGGAAACCAAGAACTGAGGAGAACACTCCGGTTTACACCGTGGTGATCAGTGAGGAAGAAAATATAAGCTTTGGTCCATTTTCCACTTTCACATGGTTAAACTATGGTAGAAATATGCCTCCCAGTAGGCTCCAGTTTGAACCACTCTGGGCTTCACATTAAGACTGACTTGCAGACTGAATACATTGAAATTGTGCATCACACAGACAAGCACTTACTGGAAAACTGCTTCTGTTTCTTCTAGTTTCTGCAGATGAAACAAAACTAAGATGGTATTTTTTAGCTTTGTTTTATACTGATAACTACTTAAACATGAAGCAATTAATAATCTCTTAAGCATGACACTTCACACAAAGCGCATTTAACCGCAGTGAAACTATCACAGCCAGGGCAGACATGTGGTGAGACTGAAGCACATGTCATAGATTATTATTACTTGTGTAAATGTGGTGTGTGCGCTACCTTAGTGAGCACCATAATAACCCCTACAGATTCATGTGTGCAGTTAGTGGCTCAATTATCTGTTAAAAAAAAAAGTTTATTAGAGACATGGATGAGCAGAGGAACAAGGCTGCTCATGTGCAGAGCTCAAAATCCTGCCCTACACCTCTGACTCTAAATCAATCGCCTGCTCGTGGACATGCAAGACACACACGGACAAACAAAGCGCCGGTGGAGCAGAGGTCCAGGAGTCAAGCCGCTGGTTCAGGTGTGACGTTATTAAGAAAAGCCAGACCACCCATTCCCCCCTCGAGCCAACGCCGGCCATCAGTCACAATGACAACCGCGAGCACATTTCTAGGATGGCAGCAGAGACAAAGACAGCAAAGCAGAGCGGGACGCTGAGGGGAGTGAGAGTGGAGGGAGGGAGATATATTATCACAGACGGCTGGCCTGCGGCGCTTCCCGGTAAAAATCCTAAACGGAACAGACAGACAAACACAACCGTATAAAACCATCTCAACCACCATATGGCTCGGGGGAGATGTCCTTGCTGTGTCCCTCACAAAACTCCCCCCCTCCCTCTGTGTCTCCTCAGTCCTCCCTCCACAACCACAGCCCTCCTGTCTCCCTTGTTTCGGTGCTTTTGAAGTCTGCTGGTGGCGGCGTGCTGCTGCTGAACGCCTCCCTGAACCTGCAGGCTCATCTGGATCTGTGATGGAGGCAGAGGTCACCTGGGCTGCGCTGACAGCAGCGAAGCATCATTAACATTTAAACATGTTTGATGTCTTTAAAGTTCTCAACGCGAGGGTACACAGAGCCTGATCCACTGAGGAGACCGTGTTCAAGGTTCGTCACACACAATACTGTAAACATTAACTCCATGTGATGTCTGTGAATACCGTGACCATCACCGCGCTCCACTCAACGCAGGCTCACCTTCATTTTTACTATCAGTGCACATTCAGCTCTAAGCATTGGTTAACCAACCATCACACCCAGGCAGACTACACGTTTAAGCCCCAGCTCCTGTGAAACAGTAAAAACTCTCTCTCTCTGCCAACCTGCATATTTTACTTATGCACAAACATCAAATACTCCAAACTAGTTAGCTAATGCTAGCTAGCAGTCTGCGTCCCTACAGTCACACGTATGTACAAATTTATAGCAAATCGAATGTATTTAATCCTGCAGGATCTAGTAAAAGAAAAGCTGATGGAGAGAATTCAAGAAGAAGGCAAAGAGAAATATTACTGTTGATGTGACGGAGCAGAAATGTGAAAACGACATGTTGAAGCTACATCCTGTGTGCTTGTACAGTGACTCGTCTCTGAGGTCAGAGGTCAAAGCTCAGGCGGCATGGTGGCTTTCTGCAGTGTGTGTCTGTGTGTGTGTGTGTGTGTGTGTGTGTATGTGTGTGTGTGTGTGTGTGTGTGTGTGTGTGTTCCCTTTGACTGTCTGCACAGCAGCCATCCACACACACCCAGCCACGCTTGGCCACATTAAACCTCTTCTACTAATCTGCCACCTCGGTTAATGCCAGCTGAATAAGGGACACACAAAGAGGAATACCTACTGTACAGCATCCACACACACACACACACACACACACACACACACACATACACACACACACACACACAGAGACGCACAAAAACACACACACACAGACGCACAAAAACACACAAACACACAAACACACACACACACACACACACACACACACACACTGTGTGCTTTGGCATTCACTGGTCCAGACATGCTAATCTCTCCAGCTGCAGATTGGAGTGTGTGGCAGCCAAGGGCCGAGCAGTCAGAGCACAGCATCCCCTCTGCAGGACGCAGGAAGTCCACCACGAACGCGTTTATTAGGAAAGGAAAGAAAAGACAAGGCTGCTGAAGCAGTGCCATCTCACTGTGAGCTCTGTTATTTCAACTGCTGTTTGTTTTCATCTATGTCCAATATTGCCTCTTTGCTGTCTTAATAAATGACTTTTGGTTCAATAACTCCATAAGTTTGACTCAATCTTTCATTCAAATTAACTTAAGCACCTTTACTCATCATCCAGCAGCTGAAATTAGACTGTAAGAGACCTCGGGAAACCATTTACAGCAGCATAATTAGCTCCACGAGCCGGCTTATTGGATGCAGCGCAGCGCTGACAAGTCCTAAACAAACAAAACAGCCTTAAAACTTAAATTTTAATCAAGCTCTCTTCATTATACTGCAAATTCTCAGCCTCCTGTAATTCAGAGCGAGCATCTCCGAGTGTAATTCCTTAATGAGTGTGGGGGGAAAATGACACAGTGTGTTAATTGCCTCATGCAAGAGGAGTGCAAACATCTAATTTAAGAAAATGGATGTGTGTGTGTGTGTGTGTGTGCGTGTGTGTGTGTGTGCGTGTGTGTGCGCTGTGACGGCCGTGAAGGCAGCAGAGGTCAGGAGGAGCTGTCAGCTAACAGCCAAACTCTTACAAATCAGAGTAATCTGCTCAGAGTCCGTCTGAGCCGGCAGGACGGCGAGGCCGAAGCTGGCCGCGCCGCAAAGTTTCCACGACAATTTATCGAGCAGGAATTGAGGCAACATCTGTCTGTGATGAGTTTTAAAAACACTCTGACAGCAGATGAAACAGAGTTTCACAGAGAGGCAGATGGACGGGACGTGTTCGCCGTCAGCGAGGCGGCCAATAAAAAGAGCGCCGGCTTATTCTGAAGTGACGCTCGAGCTCGCTTTATTTGTAAATTCAGCCTTTTTTTGTGCAACATTCCTGTTTTTATCTGTTTCTTCTGCTCATCTGATGAACTTCTGACTCGACTTGAGCGTGTTATACTTCATGTTCCTCTCAGGACACATTAAACGGCTGATTTTGTTGTTTCTACATATCTACATATTTTTGACTGCGTGGAATTACCAGTAATGACATTTCCTCTGACCTCCACTGGTTTAACTTCTGAGCTCGCTGCAGTGGAGTGTACTGAAAGGGGTGTGTCGTGCACTGTGACATCACTGGTGGGTGTGGTTACAGGTGAGACAATGACCTTCTGACCACGTCCATCCACAGTGAGGCCACAGGTGGAACAGACACGACGCTTTTCATAGTGTCGCTATGTTATTCTGGGGTGTTATACGGTGGCCTGTGAGGTCACAACAGCCAGGCACACACATCAGGGACATATGATCCAAATCCAGAAACACGGCAGCTAAAGCGACACCTGTGAATGAGTGTGGAGATATTAGACGTGCAGCCAGTGGAGGTCTACAGACAAACAGGTTTCTACAACAAGCTCTTGGTTTTAATTAGTGATCTGATACGACAGATTCAAGGTAGGCCCGAGGAGAACGATGAAAAATGGATCTGAGAGAGTCAGCGGGGAGGAGAGGACCTCAATGTTGTCCTTCTGGCTGTCTTCCTCGCTTTTCGTTTGTCTTTTGACTTATTTATCCACCCGAGAGTCGATATTAGCGGTGGTGGATTTCAATATACAACCCCACCACACACACACACACACACACACACACACACACACACACACACACACACACACACATGCACACACACACACACACACACACGCACACATGCACACATGCACACACACACACACATGCACACACACACACATGCACACACACACACACGCACGCACACGCACACACACACACACGCACACACACGCACACACGCGCACACACACGCGCACACACGCAGAGTCTTCAGGGGCAACCCTATTAGGGAAAACCAGAGACGTCCTGCGCAGCCTGTCTCTGCGCATCAGCATTAGAATTTCAAAGTAGCTTTTGATTGTTTGATCTCGAATCCAAAAATGATTGTTAGTTCTAAAAAGGGGCGTGAGGAAAAAGCAATTAACATAAAGCCGTGCTTCTATTAATACCCGCTCTCTCTGTAGTCTGTGGCTGGTTGTGATCCATAATTAACAGTGAAGAGATCCCATTTTCACCTTCTGCTGTGGTTCCCCACTGGACCAGCTCCCCGGAGAGCAGAGAGGAGCGAACAGATGATGCACTTCACACTGCAGGAGAAGCACAAGTGCTACTTTATTCGCTAATATTACAACCTGACAGGACAGACACCGGCAGTTATTTTGGAATATGATGTGTCAGCACAAAGCTCGTTTTCATTTGTGAGGCGTCTGCGAGCGTTGAACAGGTGGATCGTGTCGTTCAGCCGAGCTGCGGGTGACAGAAGCTTTGTATTAAGACATTTTGCTCTTTAGCTGTGAAACAAAGCACCTGTCAGCGTGATCTCACCTTCATGCTTTAAACTGTAGTTCTGTCAGCCTTTGAAGCAGCACTCATTTATTTTCATTTATTTTGTGTCCTTCTCACCAAACAGGAGCATTTAGATGATTCTGTAGAAACCAGGATTACGTCCAACGGCAAAGTTTTTAAAACTCCAGGATGAACACGATCCCTCGGACACCTGGGCGGTTATTTATGCTTGTTCCCGGGTCGGAAAAGAAGTTTTGCTGCTGAAGTTTCTGCCTCAACTAACACCAACACTCACTGGCTGCTGATTGGATGGGGCAAATTAATTCCTCCTCCGACCAGAGCACGGTTCACACAGACACAACATCAGATTAAATGATGATCTAAAACTGATCTCCAGGATTGTACTGAGGTCAGCCCATGTCGCTCATGAAACCAGGGACAAAATGACTGCGGAGCCTCTCCATCGCTGGCAGAAACATCTGAGCAAAATCCAAAGATAACACCGAGTGTGAGTGAGTTCAGCTAGCGAGCTAGCTTCACCTGCTAACGAACTACGTCAAACAGAAGCTGCCTATGAGGGTAATAAATGGAAAAACATGTTTGTATGAGTTTTTTCTGTTTTATTGACATACTTTTTTCATATTAACGTACCCAGCTGTGCTGTGATATCACAGCACTGTGGAACTAGTTTAATGTGAGAAACCTTTTCATAACAGAGGCAAAAACAAACAATACAATCTCTATTTGCAGCAAAAGAATCTCCTTAATCTCACACAAGCTGATCAGTAATAACTGCTCCTGTATATTACAATAACAATATCCATATATTAGGTAAATATGACTGTATTGACCGTCTCTCCCGCGAACCCCTGAAGCACCTGACAACTGCAGTTTATCTCCATAATAATCAGCCGAGAACTGTGCACCAACACGGCGAGATGATGAAAACACAGCACTCAGCTCATTGATTAGCATTGTTAATTTCTCGCTCGGTGGTGCAGGGTGAGCGAGGCTGCGGCCCGCTGAAGGGACGGGGGTCTGCACAGCTCGATGGGACGGGTGACGAGTTACAAGGAAGCCGTAAAGGGAGGAAATAAAAGGCTTTTTATCTCTGTATGGGTCTCTGGCTGTGTCTGACTGTGTGTGTCTGCAGTGGTAAATAGAGCTCTGTGTAAACTAGAAGCTTCGGGTGCTTCATCCTCTAACAGCAAACAACCACTACGAGACACAATGTCAAGACACCCGTCCAGACTTTCCAAAGATGTACATAAAACAGATTAATTTAATAATGTCTGATATGGTTTTTCCTTAAAAAAAAAAAACTGTTCAATTATCCTGTTAAAACCTTCAAAATGACATCCACTCCTTCCCCCTCATTCAGCTGTTGGAGTCCATTCTCAGTGTTTGTGCACTGGACGCTTCAAGTGTCCACGTCACACCTTTCGTGCCCCCCCTCTGCACATGATCCACGGCGGGTTTATCTGGCTGTGAGGTGGTGCATTCAGCCCAGTGAAAAGGCAAGGTGTAGCTCAGGTTTTCATCAACAATGTGGCCCAGATAGCAGGAAATTGCCACTGATGACAAGCTACCAACCTGTGGTTTTGTACAATTACACCAACTGAGACAAAGAAAGTGGCCTTTTGTCACAGAAAGCTGTAATCTCACTGCTCATAGAAAGGTCAGCACCAAACAAGGCGAGAGTAGAGCCGGATTGACCTTTCAGTGCAGTATCGAGGTAGAAAATCCAAGTGCCGCTAAGTCGGTTTAGCATCTTCACTCTCTCCATCATACAACAAGCTGCTGCTTATACAGAAGGCCTGAGAAGTTTTGGTGGCAGTAAAACGACCTCTGCTCGAAAACACGCTCTGCTGTCACGACCACACGGGGCCACTGATCAGGAGCATGGAGACATACGCTGTTTTAGGTGTTCGAGCACAAGGTCAACAGCTGACGGACCGGTGAAGGTTTCCATCCAAACCTTCTGCAAATCAAAACCGACCTTCAATAAAAAAGGCAAAAATCTTCCATGAACTACGATTATGCCTTTATTAACAGGTGGTTCATTGAGATGAGCAGTAGGTGGCGCCAATTCTCCAGCTGGTAAACCAAAATACCACCACAGAAGAAGAAAAGAGGCAAAAACGACTTCAAGTGAGCCGAAGCACTTTTTTACCAAACTGATGAATTTTTAACTTTGCTGTTTCCTTCAACTTTTCCAACACGAAAAGCATAAATATGCATAAAAATATGTTAAATGTTATGTTAAAAACAGCTGGTGAGTTTTCCTGATGAGGACGGGCTCCACGTCCGACAGCGTCACTGCAGCCGTTTCCTTTCCCTCCCCTCCTCCTCCTTGTCCATCTTGTTGTTTAACGAGCAGAAACTAATCCTGTTCGTAGCGAAGGTCGAGTGAATGGAAACATTAATATAAGACGTAGTGATATCAGACGTGAACTCTGATATTTTGATCATTTATCTGCTTGTTGCCTGCAGCGGGCAGCGTTTCAGGGCTTCTCGGCTCGTTAGCATGGTTTGCGTTGCGGCTCGCTCGCTGAGAGGTGGCAGTTTTAGGGAAGTTAAAAGAACAAATCCAGAAAGGGTTTCCTGTTAATCTGACGACAGACTGGTGAAGAAAATGAATTAAGTAGATTTGTGAAATGTCATGGTCTCCCTCTAAGGTTGGCTGAGTGCCATTACTCAGTGAAATCTATTAAATGTTTTCTCTCTTTTCTTTATTCGGACACTGCGTGAGCTGCCTTGAGGTGAAAGATCACACTTCGAGGGCACTCCATTTCCTTCCTCTGTGCCATTCTACATGAATTAATTATGTGAGGGAAAAAGTAACCGGTTTCATTTCCAATAGGACATCAACCGGAGCTGATGAGGGGGAAGAAAGGGAAGTTTAATCGTCAGATTTCCTGCAGTGAGGATTTCTCCTCCAAGGCAGAGCTTTCCATTTATTAGACCCTGTGTTTTCTAAAGGCAGAGATGGTGAGAAATGAAGGAGGGAGAGACTGACAGCAAGACAGAGAGCTGGAGAAACAGCAGGAAGTGGTGTAAATAAACCAGCAGTGCAGTAAATGCAGCATTGCGGTTCTGCTGCGATACGAGACCGGCTCTCATAAATAATGTAGGCGAGCGTCGGCCGGCCGGCCAGCAGCTGGTGCTCTGCTCCTCACACAGGGGAGAACAAGGCTAAACAAACCCCCTGCTGCTCCGGTCACAGGTGGTTAACACACAAAGTGCAGGTTAACAGTCATCACGCTGCACGCACGAACACCCAGAACTTCAGAAGAACAGGAGCCCTAAAAACTCGCCATTTCACCCGGAGGAGGTAGCAGAGATTCTGTCAATCCATCCATTATTCTCCCAAACATAATCAAGAAATATGTCTCCTGATTTTGGTTAGAAAAGGCAGAAATTAGTCATAAAAACTGTGTTAAGCTGAAGTTAAGAATTATCTGCAGAGCCTGCAGTTTTACAGCAAACACAGGGATGCGTGGGAAAATACAATCCAGATAAAAGCCAGTCGAGAGCAATCTGACATCTGCAATCTGAACAGTATTCAGCAGAAATATGTAAAACTTCTCTTTTCCTTGATTTTGTCTTTTTTTTTAATCCACACCAGACAGTAAACACAAGTCACAGCCAGAAAAACGTGACATTAACTCTGTCACTGAGCGTAGTCACACGACAGCAGCAGCGTTTTCGGCATGAGGTCAGAACAGCAGCGGTGGCGGGGGGGGCAGAAACCAACAAGTGTGTTTAAGCACTAGTGTTCCCTGTGGAACGTGTGAGGATTACACCAATAAAAACAGGCTATTATCATCGCTGCTCATAAGCAACACTGATTCCTCCCCGATGACTCAACACAAAGAAAACGCACAAAAACATTAAAGAGTGAGACCGAAGAGGCCCGAGCCAAGGCAAGCTGTGTGTGTGTGTGTGTGTGTGTGTGTGTGTGTGTGCGTGTGTGTGTGTGTGCGTGCATGCGTGGGGTCGGGAGTAGATATGAAATGAGGCGGCATCTGTTGAGGATTTAAGTGATATATCACTCCATTCCACTTCGTTTAGCATCACTTCGTCTGAGTTAATTGGTTCATGAGGAGCACTAATTAAGGGGGATGGCCTTGTTTATCGTCATGGCGACGCTCGTTAAGTGGAGATGATTTTTTTCTTTCAGGACTGGTGACATTAACCCACCCTTCACAACTGTGGGTGAGGGGGTGCGTCAGGGTTTATGGACTTCAGCCTTCGATGTGACAGCTCGTATGTACAGCAGAGTGAAGCGCGGACACACACACACACACACACACACACACACACACACACACACACAGTAGAAGATGAGGTGTCCTACCTCTCTGCGTCGGGAGGCCCAGCAGGTCTGTTTGATTTTCCAAACCACAGCAGCGACCAGTAACAGAGACAGGAAGCAGCTGGAGAGAGGACAGGGACACAATCAATCAATCAATCAATCAATCAATCAATCGATCGATCAATCAATCAATCAATCAGAAATCAACGATTCCTCAGCAACCACAGGGACGAGTGACGCAGCCTATTTTTCAGCCTCCACAGCTGAAAAATGGAGGCAAAGTGCTGAAAACTGCAGTTCCTCTAATGGCCACTTGAGGCTGGAACCAAAGCGAGCAAATCCCCATAGACCCCCATATTAAAGCTTTACAGCAGAGATAAACATGTTGAAGCCTGGTACTAAAAATGGTTTTGGTCTCTATAGTTAATTCACAGCAACTTGGGGTTCAATGTCTGGCTCAGGGACACGTCTGCACACGGACAGGAGGAGGCGGGGACGGAACTGCCAACCCCGGGATCAAGAGACGACCACGGCAGCCTTTCTAACCCGACACGTGGAAGGACTCGCTAACGAGAGGAAAGAAAACAGATTAGTTAGTGTTGAAACTCAAATCTGTGTTTTTCAGTCACGCCTGTTTTCACATTCGTAACACTGAAACTCTGGAGCTCGTCGGTGACGCGTGAGGAGCTTCACAACAACAGGCTGCTGGAGATCCACAGCGAGGCCTGAAGGACCGTTTTTATCAGCGCTGCAGTCCTGTAACATGTCTGCGTACTCGGTCTGGGTTCAGAGGCAGCGTGTGGGTGAGCTGACAATCATCTGACAGCTTTAAACTAATCAAACTGTACTTTTCCTCCTGTACCTTTATTCCCAGCGGACAAAGAGTCCAAATCTGAGCAGAATGAGGTGCTGGCTGCCAACATATTACCTCCATGGAAACTTGTCCTGACACCTGTGTCGACTCACGGGAGGAAACTCACTCTGAATACGCTGAATTCAGCCGCACAGCAGGGTGTTAGTGGAGGTGGTGCGTGAATACACACACTGTACAAAAACGCAGCAGTGCTCGACTTATCGGCCACGTGTGTGATAAATCTGAGAGGTGAAGATAAGAAAGAAGAGATGAGAAACATTTCTGCTGCACAAACAGGTCTCTGCTGTTGGCCTGGAAAACACTGGACACTAAGTGGACTGGAAACTAAGAACCGCTCTCCACTTCCAGACACGTTCAACCTTTTAAGAGGGCGCAGGTCCAAAAGGTCGTGAGCTGCTGCTTCTCACTTCATCTGGGTGGAGATTTTACGTTTAACCACATGTTGCAGCTGCACTTATGAAAGCCGAGTCCAATTACAACCAGTGGAAGCTGCTGTCATCCACAAGGACAACATGAAATCTTAATAACATGTTTTCATGATCGCAGTGGCCTTCATGGTCGTGCTTTTGAAGTTTTGCTTCTGTACATCTTTAAGCCATTATGCAATTATTGGGCAATTTCTGCAAATCTTATATCTCCACTGAGAGGACGCCATCTGCAGATAACGTCCTCTCAGCAACAGTGTGTCTCATGCTAGGAGAAGTCTTTGTAGTCGTCCTCAAAAAACACCTTCAAGTGCAAAAAGGAAAAAAAAAAAAATCACACAACCACAATACAACCATGGAGAAGCATGGTCACGCTCATTTACTGCCCTCAAGCTCTGCTTTCTGGAGAGCAAAGACGACAAAGGAGAGAAATTCTCGGGACGTTTGTGGCGAGATACAAAACCGCGGTGACCACAGGAAGCTGGGGATTTTAGGACAGCAAAGGGCAGCGAGAGGTCAACGGGCGACATGATGCTCGCTAACAAAGAACAGGGTTTCATGTGCACATACACACACATACACACACGCACACACACACAGCCTCAGCGTTGGATGTCTGCAGGGCAAAGTTATCTGGCCAAACACAAAGCTCCTCTCTCAACCAGAACTTCTGACAAGAGCTCGAAACAAGCGCACCCATAGACTTAACAACAGGAAGTCCCTGAGAAACTGCTGAGGCCAGCAGCTCTGAAACAATCCTCCTCTTCATCCGTCTGTGTGTGAGTGTGTGTGTGTCCTCCTGTGTCTCTGAGGATGACAGCTTTGCAAAGGGTATTAGCGCCGTAATGAGCGTGACATTTTCAGACCCGCCTGCTGAAGAGGCCGCAGTCACGGCCTCTTCGGTCCACAGCCGACCTCTGAGCTGCATTCAGACACACGGCGACCAGGAAAGCCCCTCTGGTGACGAGGACAAGATGCTCTTTGCTGCTGCCGGATGAAAACCTTCTGGTTGCAAGACTCCAACTGCTGAGTTGTTCAAGAGGACGTGAAAGGTTTTTGACAGCTTCACAGAGATGATTGGACCAGACATGGCTTTACCAGGACTCACCGTGAGGTCGTCCTTTTAACTGTAACAGAGTGCTTCTTTAGACTCAAACCAGATTGTTTGTTTCTGGTTTTGAAGACTCAGAGAAATGATGTCAGATCAGGAAAGGCTTCTGTTTGTGTTTGTGGACAAACGCTTTAATCAGGACGCCTTGTTGGGCAGCCGAACGCCGTCTGTGTATGAAGCTGATCTGTATTTCACTGCTGCTCTCAAACTCGGCTGTGCCGTCTGCTGGAAGTCACTTTGCGATGCGATTTATGGCGTCGGTACGCGGTCTACAAATAAATATATTTTCTGCCTTCTCGAGCGATTACCCCATTCAAATGTTCACAGGCTCAACAGGCCGGACATCAGACACGCCAGGACCCCCGCTGCACTGAACATTACCCAGAACAATTACAGCAAAGACAAATACACTCTGTAACTCCCCCACAATGATTTTCCATCATCCAAACGCACCTTCTAAAAACCCTCCTCTGGCTGGGATTCAAATCCAATCAGGCCCAAGATTCCCCGTTCAGCCTGTATTAGCTCAGCTCCCCATTAATGGGCCACAGGGCCGAGCTTAGCCATCTAACCAATGGAGCGCAGTGGCTAATTGTCGCTATTACCAAGGCATTAGGGAGAAGGAAAAGGGGGGAGGAGGGGGAGAGGAGGGGAGGCTGGGAGTGTCCTGTGGGTTTGTTAACACTCCACTGAGCCTCTTGATTGGTTTAGGTTTAGACTGTTCAGCCACAGGTAATAGCAATTGAACTGATTAAACAACCAAGGATTGTGGGTAAGAATGAGTCTGTGCACCTGACCCACACACACACACACACACACACACACACACACACACACACACACCCACACCCACACACACACACCCACGCGCACACACACACACACACACACACACACACACACACACACACACACACACACACACACACACTCATTTGCTGCATACTTAGCCGAACCATCACCATCACCTCTACCTGCCTTATCCTAACCTTAACTTAAACTTAACCTTAAGCCAAGACTTCACTCTAAAATGTAATCATTTACATCACGGGCTCCTGCATTTTGTCCCCACAATGTGACCGTACAAACAGATTTATGTCCCCACAACGTGAGTAATACATGGCACACACACACGCGCACATGCAGGGGAGCAGAGTGAAACATCTGAACCCCAGCGGGCAGAGAGGAAAATCAATAAGCTATTCGTTGAACATGAGCCGCAGATAGAACACAATCGGAAACAGCTCTCCATCTGCACAAGCAGCAAATCAGCTCTGGGAGCAGAGACGGGTCTCCAGTGCTGCGGGTCCAAACCTTCATCTGTCAGGAGCTGCGTCTTCCTCTAACTCCTTTTTTCACTTTTTACTGGATTTCTTATTTAAGCAGATGAAAAGCACTGAATCGAGTGACCTGAAGCCTGAGAACCAGACGGACGCCTCACACGACATCCTAACGAACGGCTGCTCCCTGAAAATGGACCATTCAGAGTTTCAGTTGGGAAGCCCTCAATCGATTTCACATCGTCGATAAAAGTGTCTCATTGTCCACAGACCAACACAGGACGGCTCACAGGTCACAGGTCAACCTGAGGTTCAGAGCGTCCTGCGATGGGACGCAGGAGCAGAGAGCTCTGACAGAAGCATCATTCAGCCTGTGACAGGTCCGCTCAGTGGGGTGCCGGTCAGCCAAATACATGCAAGCAGACCTCCTGCTGGACTGTAATTTGAATGCCATCTTTGCAGAGTTTACCTGGACACAGTCTATACAGAAGACTAAATGACTGTCACACGTGCTGCGCTGTGTTTCCATGGCTTCAAACTCACGGACTGGCGACCTCCATCACGGCCAGCACTAGCAAACGAGGCAGATTTTGGATTGAGGACACGAGCCTCTCTGCTAACTGTGCTTACAAACACACGTTTTACTTCCTCTTTATTGTGAGAATCTGTAACATACAGGTGATGATGAGTTCAGGAGGACATGGACAGATGGACACAGTGTGCGGTGGCTGCTCTGTTCCTGTATCATCCAGGCCTGCAGGGGGAGCTCTACGTGGAACAGCTTGATGTTTGATCTGGGAGAGATCTGATGTGACTGTTTTCGATGAGGGAAGAGGAAGTGCTGCGGTGTTTGAACCATCGTATCTGAAGCTGCAGCATGTTCCTCCTGATGGAAATGTTTTGGGCTTTGCAGCGTGTTTGTCCTTATCAGCCACCGTAGCTTTCCTGATCTGAGCCAACGGTCTAAAGACAGACGTGTGGGATGATTCACAGTGTAAAGCCTCCTGGTGATTTTGTTCCACATCCTGTAAATTATCTTGAGTCAAAAGCAGCTCCAAACACACAGCGGCGCGCTTCACGGGTTTAACCCTCAACGCTGAGCGCAGAAACACGCTGCTCTGGATGAAGAAGTGTTAAAACCTTAACGTAGCAGGAGCTGAGGAAGATTAACTTCATGCAGCTATGACGTCCTCGTCACTCCTGTTCCTCTGTGTGCAAACATGCTGCTTTTCAAACAAAGAAGGTGCAGACGGATAAAAGACATGTGAGCAAACAGGCTGAAACGTCCGCAGAGAGTCCTGGTGGAAGCAAACCTTCACAGGGACGGTCATTTTGAAAGGAGGTGGGCGAGTTCGGGGAGTCTCATGAGCCACTTAGTGCTGAGTAGCTTCTCCTCTGTTTTGGCAAAGAGAGAGAGAGAAAGAGCGAGAGAGAAAGTGATTGCTAATCAAGCGAGCGAGAGCTGGGAGTAATTGGACAAAGCTGAACTGCAGTGTCACCAATTAGCATTTTGAGACTGTGGAGAGCGGAGACATAAATGCTGTTTAATTATGGCCATTTTCCTTTTTTCTCTAGATGAGAAAGAAATACATGAGGAGGAGGAGGGAGGAGGAGGGGAGGGGAGTTTTAAACTTTTCTAAATCTTTGTGGAAGATATTTCACAGCTAATCACAGGAAGAAGCAGCTGGGCCTAATTTTTTTGGGGAAAAAAAAGTCAATAATTAATAAAACACGTCTAATACAGACTGTCCTCTGAGCCATTACAGCTCTGAGTTTAGGCTTTACAACCATGAACACAGCACAACAACACACTGAACGACAGTGGCAGCCATCAAATTCTGCTGTTTCATCTGATTCTCCACATTTGAGACTGGTCTTGTTCCACTTGCCCTCATGTTTGCCCTGCCAGCTTCAGGTTTCTGGGATCTGAGTGTTCAGATCACAGTGGAAGCAAATCGATGCGCTGCTCTACGTTTTTATGTGACTGCTTAGCTTTGGCAGACTGATTCAGAAGGAAACACGATTGCTGAATTACTAAACGAACGCATCTCCTCTCATGCTTCAAGCGGCAGGTTCGGCTGTGTCGGCCGCATCAAACAGGCCACCTTAACGTTTGACCTGGAATTCGTAATGATGAGCATGTTCCCGCAGTTAGGACCCTGACGGCGCTCTGGAGAGAGCGCCTGATTGGTCAACGCTCAGCAACATGTTGTGTTCACTTCAATATTTACAACACCGACTTAAAGCTGCATAATTTTGGGTGAATGCACTTTCAGTTTGACGTCCATCAGACCGAGCAACACGACCCCAGCTGACTGGTGCTCATGTCCACCTGATGAATGTCGCTCTGACTTCTCTCGTCCTCTGACTCTGTTTTGGCCTCCAGCAACAGAAAAACTATCCGTCTCTTTAACTGCTTGGTTTGTTCTTTATTCATCAGAACGTTGCTGATCTCTGCTCAGCATGGTGCCGGGCAGGTAGTCTGGTGTTCAGGGGGTTTATTAGAGCTTGTTTGCTGCAAACAGTCGCCTGCTGCTGCAGGAAATGAGGTTTATACAGCGAGGTGAGACTAAACTGTGCAGCAAATGTGCCGTACAGTCAAAACTTTGAGCTGAAAAGCTTGAGACGCTCCGTGGAGCTGCAGCTGGAGATAACGCTGCTACATCACGGAGATCACACACATTTCTCTCAACGTCAGTGATGTTGATTAACAAAGTTTGAGTAAAAATTCAAAACCATTTTCTTGTCAATGAGCCCTCTGACATTGTGTTACTGTGACTGTTACATAAGTAAAGACCTGAATACCTTTTCCAGCAGAGCACAAACATTATGTTATATAACAAAGGCAGTAAATAAGTCAACAAATCCAAAAAGTCCTGTAGCTGAAGCACATAACCTTTCCTCACTGAGAGTCTGCTGCAGTGCAGGAGAGAGCAGTGACTAACACACACACACACACACACACACACACACACTCCCGGCAAAACTTGACGCCGTCCCCTAGTGATGACATCACCCCTCTATGCTGGCCTAAAGGTCGCTGATGTCCGGAAGCCGGCCGTGGGCACAAAAATGGTTCACTTCCTCACATGGCTGCACAGTGACACAAACACACACCAGCATCAACACACAGTGCGGAGGGCCGCATGCAAACATATACAGAAAGCAACGTGCTCACACACACATACAGACACACACACACACACACTTGTCTGGTGCTGCAGCTGAGTGGCAGGATCTTGCCTGAAGACAGCAGACTTCATTCCAGACTTGTTCCCAAACACTCTCTCATTATATCCACTGCGTCTGCATGACGAGCTGTAACATAAACGTCTCACACGGTCCAAAAAATCCAAAATAAAAGCTCACTGCTCTGTCATGCTGTTTCCGTTCACTGGGGATCATCTTTAGGATTTGAGCATTAAACCTTAATACCTTAAACCTTATCAAGCCTTGATATTATTGCACAAACAGACACGTCTCCACACGCGACAGGACGCTGTCCTGAATCTGCTTTTGGCCATCAAGCAGCTCCAGGATCAGGTCATCCAAATCACTGATATTATCTAGTCACGGTTGCAGATTTATTTGGTTTGCTAACACTTCTGCTGCCACACCACAGTGTAAAATATACATTAAGTGTCACTGTATCCTGAGTATCCAGAGCGTCCCGCACATCCTGCAGGACGCTGCTTCTCTCCTGGCTCGACTGCGTTCGGTTTGTCAGGATATGCAGACGTTCATTCAGCGTTCAGACGGAAAGGACACATGAACCGTGTGTTTGTGCGACACCTCTGCTCCTGACTGACCTCAGCACTCACCAGGGACTCGACTTCCTTCTGTCGTTTCCCTCCAGACTCTTTTTCTTCCTCTCCTACGTGTCCACTCTCACTGGAGAGTTAGATTCAACATTTCCTGTTTGGTGAGATGAGATTTGAGTATCTTTGTTTCTTTCCATGTGAGCAAAGGAAAATACAGGAAGTTCAAATTCATATGACCTTACTGAAAAAGCACGACTTGGGGGCCATTCATTTGGTGATTTGCATGTCAAAGGACACACACAGGATGTGAACACTGGGCTAAACCTGGTTGAAAAGTCTTTTTTTTTTTTTTTTTAACATCCTGTGCAGCTTCAGAAACGAAGCCAATTCAACACCTCAAAATCAAAAGAAAACAACGGAAACGTGCTGCGAATGGAAACATGTCCACTTCAGCTCACTTCAAACGCGCTCATCTGGTCTCTCTCGTGTTTAAAACCAAGCTGATCCACTTAGAGCTCCCCCTAGAGGCCTGGAGAGCTTCTGTTCTGTTGACTGCACGTCACAGTTTAAGTGCTTCAGAGTCTGTGTTTGCTGCAAGACTGACAATGCAGCTTGTTCTGTTTCTGGAGTCAGATGAGGTATTTTTAAATCAGTCGAGGATCTTTGCTCTTTCTAAGCATCCCCACTCACTGCTCGGAGTTGTCCCACTCTGCTCGTCACTGCTGAGCAGATGCAGAAGGTCTCTGGAGCTGCTGTGGATTAAGTGTCCTGCCTGAGGCTGCTGCCACCTACTGTAACTCAGTGAGTTCAGGTTATGGCCCAGTTGTGCAAAGAGCCTCTGGCATGTGAACCGCCGAGCAGCCAGACGCTCTGCGGCAAACATACAGTAAATACGACAGTGGGGAAAAATGTACCTGAAGAAGGTGACGAAGAACTGCACCAGGTCCATGATGCTGTTGTGCTGAGAGAAAGCGATCTGGAAAATGGAAAGAGAGGAAAAGACATGCAGTCAGTACAAAGTTAAGAGTGTGTGGTCGACGTAAACCGGAGCAGAGCGGAGAACAGTTTGCTCCACTCTAAAGGGTTTCCTTATGAACACAGTGGGAAAACCGTCCCATATTTTAAATCTCAGCAGTATAACTCTGCATATGAATATACATCAAATATCAAAACGCCATCACAAACTCAGAGCCTGACACGTCTTCAAAAGCAGCGAATCCTCACGTTTGAAATGCACTTCTGTTCCATTTATTGATTATCGATAATGACGTGCCTAAACACAGATGGACAAAGCTCCGGTCCAGTCTGACCTGAACAACCGTTTTAATCTTCTGCCTGATTCATAGAAGAAAAGGCTAACTGTGTCTGGACTCCTCTCAGTCTTATGTAACGCCATGTTCTTCCATCAGCACAGAGAAGCAGGGGGTTGTATGGTAAAAGTAGACTCAAATCAGGCCAGAGGTGCATGATGACTAGCTGTGAACTTAATAATCGCATATATCAAGCTGAGGAGGAGCGAGTGTGTTCTGAGTCTGTAGGGTAGATGTTGTTTTGCACAAAGCAACCAGGACTCTCGACCATACATCCCCAGAACCCAGCGAGCCCTTACGTAACCTGGCTTTCCTCAAACGTGTTGCAGAGCGTCGTGTGAAACTGATGCAGTGACTGTGGGTGAACATGTTTCTTCCCTCAGGCCAATGTTCAGACCTCTTACATAAGGCCAACGATGTTATTCTCCCAAATACGCTCTCACATGTTCTCCATCTCCTCGTCTGACACGCACGCTGAGAACACAAAGCGAGCCACCAGCCGTTCGGGTTGTAGGTTATTATGAGATTACGCTGCCAGGGAAAGGCTTCTGGCCTTTGTGCTCTCCGGCTCTCTGCAGCACTTTGTTCAGCTGAACTCGAACAAACCCGCTGGATGCTACGGCACCACTAAATCCACTGACTGCACCATCCATCACCACGTTTGCTGTGCTGGGGTGCTGCTGCAGTGTGTGGCTGCAGATCTGCTGCTCTGAGCCACAGATCCGCCACGTGTTGACACCCTGCAGGGCCACTTCAGGGTCAATTCACTCAAATCACTGAGAGAAGCAGATTTTGGACATTTAGTCCTGGTGGTATTTAGTCATGCAGGTCATTTCTGGTTTCAAGTGTTCAGATTTTAAGAGACTGGGCTCGAAATCAGCTGCTTCCACTAAAATAAAACGGAGGGGAAGGACATGTGTTTGTGCTCCTTGAAGCACTGAGACGTGACGTGTGAAAAACTAACCTGCTAACTGACGAAGAGCCTCTTTATGATTTGGGAGAACTGAACCTTTAAATGGAACGTGTGTTTTCCATGTCACTAACGAAGCTCAAAAAGCCAAACAAACCCAATGTTTGTGCGTACACGTTCAGAGAACACACATCACACTGTGGGTTGCACCATTTAAATAAAAAATAAATAAGTGTTTAACACATTTCCTCTTGTTTCATCAGCGCACACACCCACACTGCTCACACATCACTGGAAAGCTGCTCCTCACCTCTCACCTTATCTCATCCCTCAAAATATAACTCTGCAATCTGTCTTCATCAGCAGCCGTGTGTGTGTGTGTGTGTGTGTGTGTGTGTGTGTGCGTGTGCGTGCACCTGCTTTGTGTGTCTCAGAGTATAAGAGGTGCAGCCTGCTGCTTCGGAGCAAAGTTTTGGCCCTCAGCTATGAAAACCTGAAAAACCATTGTTGTTCATGTCTAAACTCCCTCATGTTAAGAGGATTATTTATTACAGACATAATTGATTTTCCATTCACTTTACTGCCCTGTAGGTAAAAACAGAGCAGAGCTTTCTGTCGAAGGCTCACAGCATCCAGGCAGCTGGAGGAGGATGTGCGTTTTGAGATAGAAGCACACAGCAGAGCAGCTAACCACGAGCATGAAAGCTGAAGACCACCGGCGGACCAAAGATGACCGGAGACCGGAGACGTTGGGGCACACAGATGCAACACAGACCCAACATCAGTTCCTAAGAACGGGACCTCCAGCTTCGCTGCATATTTCAGCAAAAACATGACAGACTGACGCCTGCAGCACACACGGTACGAAAGAAGTGGGCCCGGCACCACAGCCTGGAAGCATCGATGTGAGGAGGAACAGGAGAGGGAGGCATCAGGAGGAGCTGAAACACACCATCCCATGAGAACGCTGCTCGTGTCTGAGGCCGCTGCACCAGCAGGGCTTATGTCTTATCTTAAAGGACAGTGTGCAGGATTTAGTGGCCTCTAGTGGTGGGGTTGCAGACTGCAACCAACCTAATGCCCATCGCCTCCTCTGTGGAGGAGGACCGGCTCCCTCTGTGGATATAAAGCCTTTGCATTCATGTTCAACATTAAAAAAAAAAGTATCTTCATTATTTTTACTGCTTTCACTTTGCGACCTGCAGTGTGTTAAAACAGAAGAAGCAGCACTGAGGAGAGCGTTCAGATCCCCGTGGACGAGCTAACATTCAGCGTTTGTTGTTTTTCTGGTAAAACTAAGTTCAGGGTCTCATAATAAAGCTGCAGTGTCTCAGTGAGCTGTTTCATAAGGAATCAAGCCCGCCTGGCAGATCTGCACTCTTTTATTCATTTTCATTTTACATTAGGACCTGAACAGACATGTATATTTCATTTCAATTGGCTTTAAAGTCGAACATTTTCCTTTATAAAACTTTAAGACAATGTGAAAGTGGTGCAGCGAGGCCACCGATAGGCCGATTAGCATGTGACATCATCTAATCCTCATGACAGGAGCTGCCAAAGGTCCATTTTAAAATCGGTGAAACCCCGGAGCAGCACTGAAGCTAGCCCACATAAAATATACAAACAGCGATCACAGGCATCGGCAAACGTTTGACAGCAGTGTATCTCACACGGTCAGCGTGGGGATGCCATTAAATGGCCCTAATAGCTGGAAAGGCTGCGTCTTTGTCTTTGGTGAACCCTCTGAGACTAGTTGAGAGGAGAAGAGAGGAAGAAATGAGGCAGAATGGGCTTAAGAGGTTTACCGGCATTTGTGCAGCAGGTAAAACGGCCTGACAGAGAAAAAGCTGCAGAAAAGCTGAATCTGGTCCGGAGGGACGGAGCATTAATACGGCATCAGGGAGAAAAGAGCCTGGCTCTGCATTCAGGCCTCCGATGCAGCAATTTACATCATTATCCCCTGACAATATACAGACTTATTATGGATGGATGGACACACACACACACACACACACACACACACACTCAGAAAGAAAGTACATACATACACACACACACGGTCTATAATAAGATAAACATACACTGAAAAAAACACATGCAACAAACAACTATTCTAACAGGTACGGCACAAACACACACACACACACACACACACACACACACACACACACACACACACACACACACACACACACAGACTCCAGCCAGCAGCCATCATTTCAGTTTACAACGACTGCAGCGTTCAAAACAAAACACACCCTTTTCTCCCTGACCCACATCACTGCAGAGCCACGCACACATGCGCACACACACACACACACACACGCAGCGCAGGGTTTACCTGTTGCCGTCACGTGTTCACTAAAAGAGTGAAATTTCGAGCGCGAGGACTAAAGCACAGACTCTCAGTTTTGGCAGTTCACAACTTCCTTCTGCAAAGTAAAACAACATTTTAAATTAAGATTTTTTTGTCCCACTGAGACAAATCAGTGTGTGTGAGGACTGGAAAACGTCACGTTCCTCTGAATGGAGACAGGGTCCAGAGCAGGGAGTGTTGCATTATGGGCCGTTTGTAGCCTTAAACCTGTAATATCTGATTATTTTTTAGCCTCTTGGGGCAACAGAAACAAGCTGTGAAGATCAACACATCAACTGTTACTTTGAAAAGCTGAACTTGTTATCCACATCCAGCAGTTGGAGAGTAAATGATGATTCATTTGGAGTGTTTTTCTGTCCACGTGGCTGATCTGAGTCCAGTCGTGTCCCTCCTGAGGGAAATATCAGGCTCTTTAGCAGCTAAACGCTCACTGTGCTCTCCAGCTTGTCTCGTCTTCTGTTTGCTGCTGAACAGGAAGTGGACAGCAGACAGTTTGTAGTTACATCGAGAGGCAGCAGGATTCGTGAGATCACGCAAGCCGAGAATCAGTTTTCAGGCTTCAAGTTGCGCTTGTGGCTGAACGACAGCTGTCCGGACCAATCAGCATCCAGTGAGGCAGCTTTGATGTAGGCGTGATGACAGCCGGGTGGGGCTCAGAAAATCTGAAAAAGGTTGTTCTTAGTCTTCTCCGAACGGACAGGAGCAGGAGACCTTTGTTAATCGATTACTTAAATAAAGGGTCACGTTCCAATGCCTTTTGGAAACACGTCTTAAGTTCAGTCATGAGACATTATCTGTCCCAGATCAACATACTGAGGAACCGTCCTCCTTCTGTGGACCAGGACACGGCTGAATGTCTCAAATCTGAGATTGAAATGAGTGTTTCTGCTGTAATAAGTGTTTGACGTGGAGATGAGAGCTCGTCCTGATACCAACTGAAACAGAAGAGACGCTGCAGGGAGGACGGGTCAGAAAAACTAAAAACCACAGACGGGAACTCTCCAACAGGCAAATAAACAGTGAAATCAGCACACACGCACACGCACACACACACGCACACACACACACACACACACACACACACACACACACACACACACACAGAGCTGCAGCTGGGTTCTTCTCTGTGGAGGATAATTGTTTTGAGATCAGGGGTCAACCAACTGTTCAGAGGCAATATTTTTTTTTAATTTCGAAGCTAGAACTGCAATTACCACAGGAGAGAGTGTGAGACGAAGAGACGGGACTGAGGGATGGGAATGACGTAAAGAGGACTCCGAGGACCCCGGTCCTATAGAAGAGTCATTATTGAAGGCCTACAGAGACCCTCTGGGAGCAAATCCACAAGCTGTGACAGCAGTGGGCCGCCTTTTATTTCCCTGACCCTGAACTCAGAGCTGCTTGTTAAAACCTGGAATGAAAGAAAGGAGCTAATCAATGAGGAAAGGGAGAGAAAGGGAGGAGGGATGGCAAGAACAAGTGGGAGAGAAAGAGCAGGAGGACACAGGAAGGAGAAGATGGATGGAGGACTGGGAGACGATGAAGAGAAGCAGGAGAGACAAGGCAGAAGGATCCTTCATCCTCATCATGGCTGCAGGCTGCTCACATACACAGAGAGGAGGAGAGGAGGACAGGAGGAGAGGAGGACAGGAGGAGAGGAGGACAGGAGGACAGGAGGAGAGGAGGACAGGAGGACAGGAGGAGAGGAGGACAGGAGGAGAGGAGGACAGTAGGACAGGAGAAGAGGAGGACAGTAGGAGAGGAGGACAGTAGGACAGGAGGAGAGGAGGAGAAGAGGACAGTAGGACAGGAGGAGAGGAGGACAGGAGGACAGGAGGAGAGGAGGACAGTAGGACAGGAGGAGAGGAGGAGAGGAGGACAGGAGGACAGGAGGAGAGGAAGAGATGAGGGCAGGAGGAGAGGAGGACAGTAGGACAGGAGGACAGGAGGAGAGGAGGAGATGAGGGCAGGAGGAGAGGAGGACAGTAGGACAGGAGGACAGGAGGAGAGGAGGAGATGAGGGCAGGAGGAGAGGAGGACAGTAGGACAGGAGGAGAGGAGGAGAGGAGGAGATGAGGACAGGAGGACAGGAGGAGAGGAGGACAGGAGGACAGGAGGAGAGGAGGACAGGAGGAGAGGAGGATAGGAGGAGAGGAGGACAGGAGGAGAGGAGGAGAGAAGGACAGAAGGACAGGAGGAGAGGAGGACAGGAGGACAGGAGGAGAGGAGGAGAGGTTTAAACGACAATCTTTCCCTCCACACGAGCTAAACATGGCTCCTCTGACCTCTGTGGTTCACCACAGCCAACACGACCGCTGGGTGTGGTCAGGTGTGCTACCTGTGGCCACGCCCACCTGTGATGTAACAGGGCGCTGTAGTGAAACACCGCACGTCACTGCTGCAGTCACCACTAGTGGGCAGCGCAGGCCAGACTAGATTAAAAACTAATGAATCAGACTTTTGCTGGTTTTGTTTTGATCTAAGTTTTGTGTTTTCTGAGCTTTTTCTCATTAAAAACCGACTTTTCTCACACAACAGTGCAGATTTTTGTTCTGTGCCTCACACTTTTTGTTTATTTTGGGTCTAATGACACAGAGCTGAGCAGCTGCAGGGGAAGGAAAATATCTGTTCCATCAGTTATTCGTGAGCTTCGATTACAAATGATTGCCTAAAATTTGTCTGCTTAATTCCCTTAATTTAGTCATTAATCCTTCCAAATTAATAATAATCCTCAACCTTGAAACACTAAATTTCCTGCCTAAAGTCTCTGTTAAGAAAGGCAGCAAACACGCCTCCAAATGAAATGTCTGCTCACGGTTCAAGCTTCTTATTTTGACTTTGGGCAGTTTGCATCTTCTCTGTCGAACAGGTTTAAAGGACTCGATCAGACCTCTGAGCAGTTCTCACGTCTACTGGTTTCATGTGTACGACAAGTCACAACGTTTAGGTCACACATGTTAACATGAGTATTTTCCAGGGTCTGAAATGTGTTTCCCGCACAGTTTTCCTCCTTATTTGCATTTTCATGAGGACCTAATGACCAAAGTGAGGCAGTTGCCAAGTGCCGCCTCCACCTACACGGTATGCAAATGAGCCCAGCTCTGCCATATGCGAGCACTTGTTAGGAGAGCTCACAGATGTAGCTGCTTTTAACAGGTGCTTAAGACCCATTTCTGCATCAATCTGCAGCTCGAACGCCGCAGTGAAAACACAACGCGACATCATCCCAGAGCAGCCAGCGAGCCGCTCCGCTCGACACGTGACCATCTGATTCTCATCTTTGATTCCTGCTCGCTGTGGAAGCTGTGGCGTCATCTTCCATGTCGCCATGTTCAATTATTTCCCCCGTTAATCAGTCGCCATCAGCCTGGAAACAACAAACGTCGTGTAAACGTCTCCTTCAGTGAGCTCAGAGACAGAATAATGTGTTGACTGCAGGAAAACGTCCCACTGCCTCACGTTAAGCGCTGTGCTTCATCAGGGAGTAAAAGATTTTTACAAAAGATGTAATAATGTGACAGCGTGTAATTACAGCACTATTTCAGCCTCAGATTACAGGTCAGGTAACAATGTGACACCTGTCTTTGTGTGTCTGACATATAAAGAAGTTTCTCAGTTTCCAGAGAAGGATAAAAAGCCGCTGCCTGCTCAGACCACATCGCCAAATACGCTCCACGCTTCATGATGAAGTGACTATTTCCAGGGCGTCGATGGTCTACGACGGGGGTTAACAACGGAGTGCCAGCCAATCACAAACGTCCACCACACGCGGCTTTAACTGGTCGTTTAGTTTGTTTAAGAGAGTCTCATTTTAGCTCCATCAAACTCTGCATTCCCTCAAAGATGGCCGCCGCCAACACGTAAACGCAAAGCTCTCAAAACACGGCGATGTCGAGCTGTCGTGAACGTTAGCGCGACCGTCCTCCGTGTTCCCGCACGGCCTGATCCACCCCGCTGACTTCCTGTCTGCTCAAATGAGCAGCACTCACAGTTCGCTCTCCTCCAGCCTATGGAACACGATACTGCCTGAGAGATGCATCTGATGCGCCCTGCTCCTCCTGTGTGTGTGTGTGCGTGTGTGTGTGCGTGTGTGCGTGCGTGCGTGTGTGTGCGTGCGTGTGTGCGGTTGGGCACTTAACCATTTCAACTTCTGTTTTAATCCAATCAGGCACTTTGATACTGGCATGACCGGAGAGGACGTTTCTGTGTGTGTGTGTGTGTGTGTGTGTGTGTGTGTGTGTGTGTGTATCTGATTAGGAGAGGCCTCCTGTTTAATGACGGCAGGCGCAGATAAATAAGTGACTGAGCACTGAGCAGCAAATCAAATCATCCCACCAATCACAGCAGCCCTGAGTTGGCCTGCAGCAGAGCGGCCGCTCACCTCTGACGGGAGGCTTTTAATCAGCTCGCCTGCAGGCCGAACACACGGAGGGACGTAAAGAGTGAGCGGAGGACGGAGACAGACGAAAGTGGACACGAGATGACGCAGAAAAAACAAGAAATGGGCGTTTAAAAGAGCACAAAGTGTGTTTTGTCTCCTGCTGTCGATTCTAATTCAGCGTCCGTGAAGTGAGGAGGGAAAAAATGGCCGTTCATCGTTGTCGATTCTCAAACTTACTGCAGTCCTTTCTTGTTGAGATAACGCTTTCTGCTAAATTATAAACAGAGATGTTCAAATTAGAAACAGTTATGGTCTCCAGTTATACAACTTCTGGCTAAATTAACAGTTCTTTCAAGACAGAGAGATGAAGAGAGAAAGTGGGTCATGTTCCCATAATGTTTGTGTGCTCGATCAATAAAACATGATTTTTTGATTAGAGACGAATCCGGGACGCTCCTAGTTTTGGAAAATTGGTGTCGGAATGAAAAAACTACAGCGATGATCTATATTTGCCTGCTTCATATCTCACATCTGTATTTATTTCCATATTTCCTTTCGACGCAGTTCTCATAACACATGATTTCCATTGACTTTCTGCACTCTCATAATTGAACTTTGTGGAAAAATGAGATACTCAACATTTGCAAAATGTTGGATATAATGAAAGTGAAGCTGTAAAAGTCAAACATTTAAAGCCAATAAAGTCTAATCTCACAAACCAGAGAGGACAAATAAAGCTCTCAGATTAGTAATCTGTGTCATACGTCTTTCCTGCTTCCTGTTTAAAACTCATGGAGCAGCTTATGTGTCTCTGAGCGAACTGCTGAGGGGCTCCTGCTCCTGCTCCTGCTCCTGCTCCTGCTCCTGATCCTGATCCTGCTCCTGCTCCTGATCCTGATCCTGATCCTGCTCCTGCTCCTGCTCCTGCTCCTGATCCTGCTCCTGCTCCTGATCCTGATCCTGCTCCTGATCCTGATCCTGATCCTGCTCCTGATCCTGCTCCTGCTCCTGCTCCTGCTCCTGCTCCTGATCCTGCTCCTGCTCCTGCTCCTGATCCTGCTCCTGCTCCTGCTCCTGCTCCTGATCCTCTAACGCTCCTCTACAAACACTTAAACCTGGACCGCTCTGCTAAATGTCGTGTCATGATGGTGAGCGCGAGGATGAAGGTGCAAGGTCAGCGTGACAGAACCAATCAAAATCTGTTCCAGCAGAACGACCAATCCCAACACCTCCCCCTGCCTTCCAACCAGCCTCCGACTCCCGGCTGACGTCAGCTCGCCGCCGGGGAAACACTCACAGGTCACATTAGCGCGTGTGCACACACTGTATGTGAGCGATTTCACGGAGTTCCATCCAGTCTTGCCTGCTAGCTCTGCTAGGTGAGGACACGCTGCAGTGAGGACGACGATCCGTCCATGAGACTGTTTCAGCTTTTCTCTCAGCTGAAAATGTGGAAAACCTTGACATTGTTGGCTTTCATGTTGATGGAAACGGTTCTCTGAAGACGTGGAGAGGCTTCAGAGGGCTTCGGTCCAGCAGAGACCTGCAGCGTGGACGGCCTGCAGGTCCTGTGAAGACCTGACATCCAGACCACGTGCAGCAGCGAGTGTGTGAATCAGAGAGTGTGCTTGTGTTTCACTGCCACAAACAATAACATCAGATCAGGACGCAGACATCAGACCTGCACACAGCTGAAGGCTCAGAGCAGATCCTCCCAGGTCACCTTCATTATGAGCTCTGATACTCAGAATGCTACGAGATCCTCCAGCAGAGTCAGGTTAATGTGTTATTAGCAGCTTCTGACATGATCAACTTCTTCATACTCCTCATCACTGCTTTCCTCTTAGATGAGGAAACACTGCAAAGCTCAGAGACTGTCCAGAACAGAAAGGATTTGACCTGATTCCTCCTCTGGAGAGCTCGAACACACACGGCCGACGCCTCTGTTTGCTGGTCGAGGAGGAAGTCTGAGGTGGGAGGAGAGGAAAGGTCAGAGGGCATGACAATCACCCCCACAGGGGGTCATCAATAACTATTCCTGACATCTGGCCAGTCGTCGTCGTGATCGCTGTGTCTTCCTCTCGTGTGTGTGTGTGTGTGTGTGTGTGTGTGTCAGGCCGGGTCATTACCAACTCTCAGGACCATTTCTCATCCTCGCCCTGCTCTGGCGTCAGAAGCCACCAAGGTCACAGGACCGGACGCCGAGCGCTCCTCGAGTTACAGCGAGCTCGTCTGAGCCGGCGGCGAGATTGGCCTCATCGCGGTAATTATCATATCACCTTTCAAGCAGCAGATATATGGAGCTCTGATAATGCAGCATTAATGGGAAACGCATACGAGGGAGCGGTCGATGGACAAATGACCCCTAACGAGCTGCAGGATGCTCGTCAACAAACGCTGCCGTTGATATGCAGCAAGCTGTGATAACACGAGCTGATTGGGATGAAGCTTCCAAATGATGCTCCCACTCGACGCCGTGTTGAGCTGATATGTTGGACACGAGCCGATCGTGGACTGAACTGGTCAAATCTTTACTTCCTGCCTCGACGCACCATCACACTGTTTAAGAGATCGAAGACGTCACAGCTCTGTCGTCCTTTGCCGGGCGGAGCGCTCACATTTCAGACGTCTCTGCTGCTCTCAGTCACGTTCAGGTTTGACCTGGTGAGTCGGCTTGATGAGACGACAGCTGACACGTCCCACGATGGACAGAAAGGAGGTTTCACTGCCCCACACGCTTCCTGATCATCCTCTTCATCCTCATCGTGGGATAAGTGGAACACATCGTTGAGACTCGTTTCTGAGCTTCAGCAGTTCTGATGAAGTGATGATGATGATGATGAAGTTTAACGGACTGAGGCGTCCCAGGCTGACATCACCTGTCCGAGGACACGTCTATGGTTGGTTTGAGATAGTGTTGTCACGATACCAACATTTTGGTATCGATACCGGTACCAAAATGTATTTCGATACTTTTCGATACTTTCGATACTTTTCCAAATAAAAAGAAAACACAATAAACGTCATTATTGACTTTATTTTATTGGAAAATCTAACTATGCATCAGTAAATAAAATGAAATACCACAAAGACATGCTTTTCTAATGCATTGCGATTTTTTATCCGCGTTTAGACGAGCGTTCTCAGCAGGAATTGTTTGTTTATACGAAGACGCAAAAGTGGGCAAATTCGATTGGATATGCATGCCAGGCCGCAGGGTGGTACTGTGATAGAGCGCCTACGACGTGTTGGGGCATCCAAAATTTGACACATGTAATTGTATACACGTCTCTGTTCGCCTGTAGTATCCGTGTACATTTATACAATTGTTGAAATGACTCTTGTATGTTGACTACAGCTGCTAGCACAGCTTGAACATCGGTGGGATCCACGTAGTCAGACATATTGTTTGTTGTTGTTTTACCGGCTTGGCGCGTTGAGTGTGACGTAAGGTGTAGTTGCTATGCGACGTGACGTGACGCGACGTGGTTTTGCGCTTCTTGCCGTTTAGACGGAGACGCAACCCGAGTCGTCTTCAAAACTCTGCACTCTGGAAGGCGTCTTCAGATTTTTGCGGTTTCAGACCTCGACGGCGCCGTCGCCGTGTAAACGAAGGGCACTTCCGATAAAATATTTTGTCGTTTTCATTCGCAATCGTCTTTGTATAAACGGGGTCTCAATCTCTCTGTGTCTTCAGACTCCTGCTCCGTTTGCAGCTTCACGCTGCTCACTCGGTCGCTCGCTCACTCGCCGGATCGCTCGCCTCGGCTGAAATTACAATGCGGTGACGTCATGCGGCGACGTAAAAAAAAAAAAAAAGAAAAAAAGAAAAAAAAAAGGTACCGGTCCCATCCAAGCGCAGTATAGTACCGTTTTAAATGCCTCAGTACCCCGGTACCAATTTAGTACCGGTATACCGAACAAGCCTAGTTTGAGATGTTTAAAGAATCCCTCCTTGGAGTGTTCTATGTCTTCACAGGACTTGCTGATGAGAATGAAGATACCTTCATGCGAGTCTCATGATGTAAACGTCATTCAGAAATCAGACAGTTCAAAATGAGTTTGACGTGAGGATGGCTTCATGTCTCCAGGACCACCTTAATTCTGCATTTTCCTTTGACTTTTCCCCGACTGCTTATGTAACCATTGATCATCTCTCCGTCCCTCAGTCCATCCACTCGTCTGTCCTCTGCTTTATGTCTTTATCTGACTCCAGACCTGTTGTCCTTCTGCCTCAATCTGTCAATTAGGCGCTCTCCATTTTCTCAACGCCGGACACTCTGACTGTACGGGAGTCTGGGCATCACTTAACCAGCCAGCCTGTCTTCACTCTCCTCTAATTCCTCCATTCTGTCACTTCTTGAGTCCATCCATCAGCACGCAGCCCGCACCCCGCATGACAGTCATCTTAAAATATCACCGCTAAAAGTCTACTTCAATTTAATGGATCATAAGGCCGGAGCGTGAATATTTAGTGTGTGTGGCTGCCGCCTGGAGATTTAATCCGGTGCTGCATAATTGATGGAGAGACATTGGAAAACTCACAGATCATTAAATGTGATAGCAGATTTTCCAAACACTTCTCAGAGTAGTTTATGTTCAGCGTTCTGTCAGGGCGGTATGTTCTACAGGAGACAGCTCCAGAATGCCGACGATGACGATGATGAGGATGAGGATGAGGCAAACCATACTTTGTGCTTTACCTTGTTCATAAACTTTAATCATTTTAATCCCAAAATCTTAGGAAACCTTGAAATTTACATGATCAAACGCTTAAACTGAACCCACATTAAAAACAACCTCAATGCTCCCGTCAAAGGCAGTTTTTAACTTGTAAACAGGAAACACTGTGAGCAAACAAAACGTCTCCTCTGTTATGTAAAAAACTGCCCTCAGCAAGCACAAGAAACATGAATTTGATAAATGTGTTTATTGGAAGCTGATGTTTGTTTGAGTAACTACATTTTGTAAACATCATAAAGTCTTTGGCCCGTGCTGTCGTTTTAATATCGCATCACGCTGAACAGACGTGCGTCCTGTCTTCTTATTATTCACTGATTGGTTGTGGAACTTCATTATTCCCAAAAGAAAACTGATTTACGGTGTGAGCGCAGAAATAATAACCGTACAAATTAAAACCAAAAGTCATTTCATGAGAGCACTCGCACAACAAACACTGAACAAATCAGACGGATCTGCCTGCTGCTCTCAGCTGGTGATTCAGACTCGTTCTAACGAGACGGTCAACATCGCCGTCATCGTCATTGTCGTCATCATCATCATCGCCGTCATCTCCCATCATCAGCGGCAGACTTCCCTTCACATTAAACAGGACAGGAAGGAGCAAACACTTCCCTCAGTCCTGTCCTGTCCTGTCCTGTCCTGTCCTGTCCATCTGTCCGTCTGTCTGTCTGTCTGTCTTTAGATACCTGCTGCCTGCAGCAGTGGAGCAATGAGCTGATGATCTAATCAGAGTGTTCAGGACGTCCCACCCCCACCAAACAAAGTGTCCTTGGGTGAGACACTGAACCCTGGTTTGTCCACAGTGAAGGTAAAGGGGAGGGTCGCGTCAGGAGGGGCCTCCGGCAGAAAGAGCCTGAGCTAAATCAAACATGTGGGTCCCAAACTCAGATTTCCACGGGGGGAAACGGAACAGACGAGAGCAGCCAAGAGAACGTGGAACTTGACTGTGGACTGACAGGAGACACACTTTGAAGACAGCCACTGGGAACGTGTGACGGGCATTTTTCTACAGTGATAACCAATAATGAAAGAATCATGATCTGATTTTTGAAGCTAAAATGTCTGTAAACATCATCGTCCCTCATCCTCCTCACAACCACACCCCACGCACACACCCCTCCCCCGAGCCTCTGACCTGGATCTTGATTGGCCAGCTGAAGTTGGACACGTAGACGTAGAAGGTGATGTTGTGGTGAAGTCTGAAGTTGAACTTTTCACACGAGAAGCTGTCCCGGTGCTCCTTGATGTTGGTCCTCGCTATGATGGGCATCTCTTCACCGGAGATGGTGCCAGCTGTGAGAGACGGACAGCAGAGAGGACACGTCACAGGCCGGAGGACGGCTGAACAATCCAGTTTACATCACATCACATGTCATTTATGACATCCCAATGCTGTGTCAGCAAAAACAAACAGCTTTCCAGTTTAAAGCTCTGCAGCCACACGAGAGCAGCGCAGAGAGGGTCACAGAGGGGGACCGTGAGCCGAGCCGCCTTCACTGACAGCGGCCTCGAAAAAGAGGAGAGTCGCACGAAAACTGTCTAGATTTAAAACGTGAAGCCGTTTCTTTCATCTCAAGCAGGCAAATTATTTTCATGACACCTCGCAGTGATTCAGAGCCAGCCTGTAAATTTCTCTCCGTGCTGAAGAGGTCTGACTTCAGGATCCTTCAGCACATCACCAGCACTTCTGTGTTAATGGCTGAGGTTTTCAGACATTGTGTATAAAATATTTCCACCTCCTGTTTCATCAGGGCCATTAAACACTCTGTAATAGTCACACACACACACACACACACACACACACACACACACACACACACACACACACACAGAGTCCCAAACTGAAGATGCTCTGGGCCCCAAGACACTGAGTGTGAAAGCAGAGTGCTTTTATCTTAATTGAAATCAGGAGGGAAAAGAAGAAAACGCCCTTTGCCAAAATTCAAAACAGCGTCTGATGTGTTCTGTCAGGAGGGGGAACCCCCGGGGGACAAACAGGAAGTGGATACGACCGTTTTCCTTGAGGACACTTGGCCACCAATAGGAGATAATGACTGATATCTTTACAGACGAGCAGCTTAATGACAGAAAGAGACTAAACAATCAAATTCCATTTTCTATTAGAGCTCACTTTAAGTTTCATTTGACACTGAAATGTCTAAAAATGTCCAGTTATAAAACCACTGTCCTTTTTAAAGAGGACACTGCTTATAGCTGCTTTAGCTTCATATGTCTCATCAGCGCAGGTTTTGGCTGCTCAGCACTGAAAACGTTGAAATAAGTTGATTTAATTACAGATATGGCTTTGATTTGACCTGCACAGGTGTTTCAGTCATTCTGGATGGTTCAGCTCTGCACAGCGTGCTGCTCATCTTCACTGATCGCTCCAAACACAGCAAAACGTCTTCAGGAAAACAAGTGACTGTTAATGGAGCAGAAACATGTGAACGTGACTTTTACCTGTTGAGCTTAAGGACCAAGTGATGTTGAGGTTGAAGTTGTTGGAGGCGTTGATGGACATGTCCAGGTTCTTGTTGGCCTGCACAGACAGACAGAGGAAGCACAGGGGAGGTTTCACTGCTGAGGACATGAGAAGCAGCACTGATGTGCAGCAGATGGAAGAGGAACACTGCAGGAAAAGCAAACGATGGAGGAATAAGATGCATTCAGAGCTGCTCCTGCTGCTGCCAGCTCTGCAGCTCGTCTTCCTCAGAGCAGACACGCCTTTTTTTCTGCATGAAGTCCAGCAGGAGGACTCTTCGCTAAAACATTTCTGACTTGACCGTCTTCACCTCAACTTCACTTTGGGCAAATAGGAATCTGCTGGCCTCTCTGTGCCTCGTTCCATTGATTTGTGTCTGCAACGCTGCATTGAAATTCCACTCTGAGCTGATCTGAACACACCTTCAGGTGCTGAGGAGGAAAAACAGGTCAGATCAAATTTAGCCGTCTCGCTGACTCCTGCGTTTAGAGACGTTTTGCAGCTTCTTTAAAAACCTCTTTGGGGCGTCCTGGTGACGACATGAAGTAACCCTGACTTTACCTGTTCAGTGTCTGCTGCAGGACGTCTCCATGTTTCTGTCCAAGTACTGATGATTAGATCATAAGAGTGAAAAATGGAGTCACATTTATTTGGAAATACTGAATATAACATGGAGCACAAGTGTCCCTGTGTGCCTCTGAGCACATGTTTACCTGCTCAGGTGTAGCCATGAAGTTGATGGCGGTGTAGTAGCGGTCATCTTCCTGCAGCAAGCTGAAGGTAAACTGGTAGTCGATCAACAGGTTGTCTGTGTGACAGAGAGATGAAGACAGACGAGCGGGGAGAGAAGAAGAGATTTAAATTGATCATCTCATCACTGCTCTGCTTCAGCCAGCTGAACGTTCACCGTGATGACGTTCTTCATTATAATTCAGCTCTTTCTGATCTCATATCATTCCAAATAAAACCTCCATTCCGGCTCATTTTATTGACGACGCCATCGAGCACAGACAGATTTATGACAGTAAAAACACAGAGATGGCGAGCGCGAGTCGATATTCAATTAGATGAATCAGGCGACAGCGGAGGAGTTTTGGCCAAAGGCCTCAATCCGTGTGTTATGATCACACTGAAGCACGAGCACGAGTCTCACAATGAGGACGCCATTTTCTTAGACAAGCAAACAGTTTGATCAATAGAACATGAGAGTCTCAATAATAATGCTCTCTGAGATTTAATCAGTTCTGAAAGCTGCTCCCGGAAGCGGCTCTTTGTTAGCCAGACAATGGCTGACGTACAGAGGGAATCACAGTGATTCAACATCTGGACGGACAGCAGGAGCCACGCTGGGTCACCTTGTCCGCCTGCCTGATGGGGGAGGAGGGGGGAGGGGGGCGAGGAGGAGACAGAAAAGAGGGAATGGAGGAGAGAACGCAGCTATGTGGCCGTGAGAGGATGTTTTTTGAGTTAATCAGCGTGACTGCTGAGTGCTAACCCTTCAGGGTGATCCAGGTGTGTGTGCGCGCGTGTGTGCGCGTGTGTGTGTGTGTGTGTGTGTGTGTGTGTGTGTGTGTGTGTGTGTGTGTGTGTGTGTGTGTGTGTGTGTGTGTGTGTGTGTGCGTGTGCGTGTGCGCATCCAAGGGCAGCTCAGGTTAAAACAGACTCAGGCAGGAAACACTTGTTCTTTCATTTTCTGCTCAATGAGAAGTTGATGTTTCCTCATCAGTTCTGACCATCAGTCGTTTTAATTCACCACTGAAACTGACCGGCGGCCAGCTGACCTGAGCTGTTAGACAATCAGGTAAAGAGAAATTAAGGAGAAAAAAAATCAGTGTCATTGTGCCGCATCTGTTAACCCACAACTGAAGGCTGATGGAAGTTGTGCTTCAGTATTAATAATAACCAGTAAACCAACCCTAACGTGAGTTCACTGAACAGCAGACGATGAGACGATGCTCCGTCACCTCTGCTGGAGAATTACTTCAACTACATTCAATACATGGAAACATACAGACTTCAGCTTTAATCAGCTCTTGGACAAACTACCTACAAGCCAGACTCCAGAAAAGTGGAATGCTGTGTAATAAATCAAGAGGATGTGACCATTCGTTAACTGACCTGAGAACAGCTCAAAGTCAATATATTTAATGTTCTTCCTCATCAGCTTCATTAATTTTATCATAAATATCTGCTGATTGTGAATCTGTTGCAGCAACACCTGTCACAGACTGGGGAAGATGTGGAACGCTCCAAAAACACCTGTTTGGATCATTCCACAGGTGAACAGGCTGATTGGTCACAGGTGAGAGCATCATGATTGGGTGTGAAAGGGGGAATGTGGTTTGTAAATACATCCATCCACTGACCCCCCGTTTGTCTTCTGATAACTAACTCACTTTGTGTAACTGACTGGTGGATACTGAGGGCATTTACTCAAATACTGCAGTAGAATGTGGAGGTATTAGTACTTTAGATACTACTGCTGACGATACATTCGGGACGTTAAAGGTTGCCGTTGCTACTTCAAGTAAAAGATCCGACTTGTCCACCTTCTGCTGACTGGCATCACGTCAAAAACAATCACTCTTCTCTGGTTTAATCAAATAAATTTCATTGTTGTACAAGTTTAAAAAGGTCAGACTTTGGGACAATAACAATCACTGTGTTCAGTTGTTGCATCACTGGCCAAATTCTTGCTTTTTCAGCTCCACAGAGGAGCAGTTCAGCCGTCAGCGGCAGAGGACTGCGGGCAGACGGCGGGACGCTGCGTGGACCTTTCTGTTTCAGGTAATCTGCAGCCGTCCTGCACTGAGCGGCAGCCAGCAGCAGAGACGCAGCGAGAGCTTTTCAACCTACAGAGCAGAAAAACTTTGTGTCACAGTCTGCAGAGGGGGGAGGTTTAGTCATCGCCTTCCTCTCAGCTGGAAAATCCCGGGGCGTCACCAAGACGAAAGCAAATTATGTTCGACAAACACCCTTGTTTTGTTCAGCCTTCATGGCGAGTTAGCCCAAACAGCAGATATCATCAGATCAAAGACAATATTTTTTCTTAACATCTCTCTCTTCCTCCCCCCCTCCCTACCTCCCTCCCTCCCTCCCTCCCTCCCAGGCAGACGTGCACTGCTGCTGCTGCTCAGTTGTTTATCCCATAAGGGTCGTCAGACAACTTCAGAGTATTTGGGCTTTTCTTTATACTTTGTAAAGGGGACAGGGACTGTGTGTGTGTGTGTGTGTGTGTGTGTGTGTGTGTGTGTGTGTGTGTGTGTGCGCATATCTGCATGTACAGTATGTTGCTGTATTTCGCTCTCAATGCATCCACTATGTATGATCACATGCATCTACCTGTCTGTGCACCTGTGTCAGTGTGAGTGTGTGCAGGTGTGTATTCGTCTGTGCGGTGAAACAGACAAATGAGAGTAAAGCACGAAGAAGTCACACCACTCCCTCCGTGTGCTCCCAGTACGTTTGGTTTTAAGGCTGCTGGGAAACAAGAGCATCAGCCAGGTTTAAAAGTTCATCTCAGCTAATTACAAATCCCATCTGAGAAATCTCACAGCAGTTTCACTTCGTCTCAATTACATGCACACAGGTGCAAACGCTCACTGTGGATGAATCGTATCAAGGTATCACTAAAGGTATTAACATTCCCCAGATGAACTGGAACAGAAAATAGTTCATGTCAATTTCTCAGGTTCACAGATGGGTGATCTTATTACCATAATATGTAAGCTGATTCAGCCCATATGAAACAAAACACTGACGATGGGGAATGAGGAGGCAGGAGGAAGCCCCCACCCGGAGCACAACCTGATATCCAGGCAGTCTGCTGCGAACACAAATCCAAAACAAGCGTGAACTCACCTGCGATGTCAGTCTGTCAGAATCTCTCGCTGAGGTTTCATTTAATGCTTGTTAACAGCTTATTATTTCCCATTTGCAACACCCTCCTGAGGGAGCGCAGCCAGACGTTAGAGCACCGCCTCGATGAGAAAACAGGCGAGCAACACGGGAGCAAACACAAGGACAACACACATCCACCGGCAGGCCTAAATGGAGGTCAAGGTAACCTGGAGGTAATGTATGCATGAGGTGAGCTGACCCCGATTTGTTAGAAACGCCCTCTTCTTTAACAGGACAGTGATCGGAGACGGACGGTCACACAGGTCACAATCAGCAGCGTCTCAGCTGGAGACGTTTACTAACTCTGAGCACACAGAAGCCAGTACGAACACATGAAATCAGAGTGTTCACAACAACGCAAGGTTGTGTACATGTACACTATGTACATGCATACTTACTGCCATCAACCAGTCAATAATTAGGAATATTGTATATTCTTTTATGTACAATCCCACATGAGTCAACAAAAGTTGCAGTCTATGGGATGTTCCAGTGCTGTGTTGATTAATTCACCTTTCTCATTATGTACACAGAGTAAACACGTTAGTGACATCTTACAGTTCAACACACTGAAACTACAGCCTCAAACATGATCAGAGCAGATCAATAACTCTCTGACAACAACAACAAAGTTTACCCGAACTTCACGAGAATTAAACTAAAAGAATTTATTAAAACACTGTTGAACTGGACAGCTGTGCAGTGATGTTGGTATGTTTCTGGTAAATCTGGTTTGTGTGTGTGTGTGTGTGTGTGTGTGTGTGTGTGTCCTCCCAAAATGTCACACGCTGTATTAACACATATCAAACTGATCTAAAATCAGTCAGAATATTTAATAGTCTGTCGGGGTAACTGTTGGATTGGTTTTAAGGATTTTGGCCTGATAGGACCAATTATTCGGAGCTGGACAGACGTCCAGATGGACTGCCTGTCAGCAAATATTGAGGCATCCTGGACTGACGCCAAGCGGTGGTCTAATGAACGGCCGGAGGCCAGAGACGTTGCTGAGTGCTGAACGATCGCTGCCATGCAGCCTCTCTGAGGTCTGCCTCGGCCCCAGCAGTCACTGGCTTCCACTCCATTTGTCTTTGATGTGGCTGGTCTGATCACTCGCAGCGCTGGAAGAAGAAACGGATCATATCTGGATGAAACTGGAGACACGACAGTTCAAGCCTCTCCACCTCTCTGCCTCCAGAACTTGGACATCATTATTCAGTCCCATCTCGTGCTGTCGGTCACTAATTGTCCTTTTAATTGCGATTGTGAGGCTGTCAGTAAACATTGGAGCCGCTGCTGCTCAGCCCCACTAAGCTTTCCCAGCAGGCCTGAGGGCGGCGCGCGGCGCTGACTGAGGACTGACTGGTCTTAGCTGGTAATTCAACTGACTGCTGGTCTCTCCGGTGGAAGTGGTGGGACGCTCGGTGGCCGTCCCTAATTAGACGTCCCTCGTAGCTGACTGTGATGGAATGTGACAGCGGTTCATTAAAGTGTTGTCCTGGTGGTGCCGGCTCATAAATGCTGGCCTGGCTGGGGGCAAACTCATTAAACAGCAAAGTTGCTTTTCATCAATTGACTGGTGGTTCAATATGACAGAGCTAACTGAACCAAAGCATCACTCTGCACTTCGTCCCCGAGTGAGATGAGGAGCGCTGCCGTCCATAGCTGCACGCTCACATTCATCATCTGATGAAAACATTTCACCAACACGAGCCTCAGCGTGTGACTCCATCACCAGCTGTGACAGACGGCCGCTTCACATTTCACCTTCTGAGAACTTTGTCAGCATCACAGCTGTGAAAGATGCAGTCACTGAACCTCTCAGGTGTGCAGCTGAGATCAAAATGAAGTTTGAAGATGGGTGTGGTCCAGTGAGGGCGCCGGAATGGGCGGGGTTAGAAGCAAGGGGGGAGCCATTGACCAATCAACTTCATGACCCCGTCCCACATTTGTTTGAACTGGAGATCATACCACAATAAACAACCTCACATGGTCGACCTTTAGCCTGTGTAGCACCAACGTGTGTGTTTGATGAAACGTTGCCTCATCTGGTACAAGGAATGAACAACATGAATACTGAATGTCCAACAACACTTGGACACGTCATGTGTCCTGAGTGTCCATCGCTGATCTGAGATCATGGACGGAGCAGCAGGGATCACAGACTGTCTGTAGCTTCTCCATAGATTGACAGGAGTGTGACTGGAGGCCGAGTGTGAAGGTGGGTATGGTCCAACCCTAAAATCAAAACAATGCTTGCCACACATCAACAAACAAAACAAACAAACAAATAAAATTCTAGTCTGAACCGACCTGAAGTGTTCTGCTCTCTGAAATGTTCGACTGCACTGACGTTTGGCAGGTTTGATGCTGCAGACTGAAGTTTGCATCTCAACAGTCAACGTGTCTTTAAACCATGAAAGCGACCTTTTCCTGAACCCATCAGCCCTTTAGTTTCCTAAACAACACCAGGTCTCACTTCTAGAGACGGCAGATTAGAAAACATGAGCTGATTTTGACCTATTTTAATGTTAATTATCTGATATCTGCAGTCTCACAGACTGTGGTTGAAATGGTTTTGTCAGATGTATCTGTGATAATCATGTGACCCCTCACGCCCCACCATGAACTGAGCACACACACTCCGTTACTCAGTCTGTGATTACCGTTCATGTTCAGTGGCTCTGCCTTCAGCTGACTTTGAAAACTTCCTCTGTGTCAGAGAGAAAGAAGCCGACAGAGAAGGAGGGAGTCGACTGCTGAACGTCTGATTCGGAGCAGATGTCGAGAGGGCTGGACTGACAATATTCAGCTGCTCAACCTTGAGTGCTTGTTTGCTTTAGATAATGGATTTCTTTTCACCTTTAAGGAGTCTGAGGCAAGCGCGTAACCTCCATTCTTGGTCTTCTGCCTTTGTGTCAGGGAGCAGACGAGCTGTCAGTTGCTGCCACACGGACAGAATAAATCCAGTTAGCTTACAAAGCGTGCGCCGTGCTGACACACTGCAGGGCTGGTCGACAGGCTGAACCCGTGTCACTGCGAGCTCCCGTCCTCGCGGCCGTGGTTAAGCTCCTTTTTGGCCTTTAAAGTGAAGCAGTGTTTACTCCTCAGCCTTTGTTGCTGGTTGCTTACAGCAGTTTAATCATGAAGTAACATGCTGACTGAAAATTTCCCATCTTGTTAATCATCTTGCTTCGACACCACAGGTTCATCTGCCACCAATACAAGTGACCACGTCCAAGGGGCCGGTGTGCAGAGGGATTGTGGGATACTCAAAGCAGCAAAGCACACAGAAGAACTCTGAACCTGGACCTTCAGCTCTGATTTGGCCAGAAGGCAGCAGCACTCAGATGAGACTGAGGATTGGGAATGAGACAGGCCATTATTCCCAGTCCCAGTTCTGTGCTGGATCCAGTTGGGGCCTTCATACTGACCCATATTAGTTCTGAAAAATACAGAGAATGCCTAACTATGGGACATGAGTGTTGGGACATTTATGCACTCTGTAAGCCACTACGTCAGTTGAAATGGACCAGTTCAGACCATCCACAGACCAATACTGACAACACCGTCCTCCCGCTGCAGGTAACCTCACCGCTGTCAGCTGTGTGATGAGGTTTCATCATCAAAGGAAATCCACAGGTGGTTCAGATTTCCCAAACTCCTGCTGTAAACCTGTTCGAACCAGCAAGGACAGCAGCTCTCAAACACTCTGCACGTTGTTTTACAAGACAGAGATAAAGCTTTTATCAGCTCTTTCCTTCCAATGACATTTAAGGCTAATATTGACCTCAGCACTATTGTGCTGCTTTCCTCAGACGACGCGGAAATGGATGGCTTTTAAATGTGCAATTCACACACGCTATCTCTGTGCACGGCGTGCGAGGACGGCGTGCGAGGGCGCCGTGTGCTCTCATGCGTGTGCTTCTGAGTGCGCTTGTTCTTATTCAAACAAAGCTAACCCCGTTTCACAGACAGTAGAAAAGATAATGTCACGTTAATGACAGAACAGAACGTGGTCAAATACATGAGAAAAACAGGCTCCATCTCAGCTGCAGCCATAAAGACATAAAGGAGCTGTGCACCCACAGACTTCAGCAGCCATTTCAACCTGTGTGTGTGTGTGTGTGTGTGTGTGTGTGTGTGTGTGTGTGTGTGTGTGTGAGTGTGTGTCTCTGTCTGACTGCATGCGTATTCATTACCTAAAGCCCTTCACGAAGCTGGGCAAGGGCACTGCATTGGTGCCATCTAGTGCTTTCAAACGTCAGTCCTGAATCCAGCTCAGAGGGTAAAACCACGTCATCCATGAACTTAAAATGAAGGGAACTTGGATTTCTGGCCCACACAGGACGCTGTTCCCAAATGTTACCTGGATTGTTCCACACCGACAGACCATTTATCTGAACTAAACTTCAGAAAAGGCATTCTAAGATAAAAGCTTAGTGGCGCTAAAGGTGAACCCGTGTTAGCATCCTCAGTCATACCCTTGAACAGAAGTGGTTTTGTGATCAAAGGCGTGTTTGAGGTGACCGGTGCGATCTGCGGCACGACTCCTCTGATTGCTGCATCCTTTCAAGCCTCCCTCATTGAAACAATGATAGCCTCGCTCGAGCTGGAGGGCTATTGACATTGGCAGGACTTGAACTTTATTCTAGTGTGTTATAATATTAAAACTGATGACGGCAATTCACAGACTACAAGTGTGTGTGTGTGTGTGTGTGTGACGGAGATGTGAGCGAGCGAGCAAGCGTGTGCCACAAAACATCTGTTTTGACTGCAGCATTCCTCCTTCGTCTGCCCTTTAAAAGGAAAACCAGCAATTTGTTGCAAATGGGCGAAGTCAATATGGTCCCTGAGAGCATCTGGACACAGGAGAGCCAAGTGCTGCACAGAAAAACTTTCTCTCATAACCAACTGCAACACAGCATTAAAATAATCCTGATATTTAAGAAATGATTCACCTCCCTGTGTTTGTCCCCCCCCCCATGTCAAGAATGAACTTTCATCCTCAAACACTGTCCTCTCTCAAAGGCAACGGCAGAATGAAACTGTTATTAGGTCCACTGATTTTTCCTGGTGTGCTCAGTGATTAGTTTTTTTTTTTAGTTTTATTTTTGCACAATTAAAACACACAAAAAGAAGAAAAAAACATTTTTTTAAAAATACAGTGCAGGGAGAGGCAAAAAACCCGTAGGGATTATTTAAAGCCTCCACCTAATGAAATTAACATAAGATGTTTAAGAACTCAGAAATACAGAAACATACAGAAAAATACATAAAATGATACCAGTGATAACAAACTACTAGTGACCAAATATGTTTAATAATAAGATTCTTACGCTTCTTCATAGATTGAAAACGACTTTCAGCTGTTATTCTGCCTCTACTCAGCGAAGTCAGAGGCAACATGTGGTCTGTCCCATTTCTGTTCACTTCCTTCACGAGGATTCCTCAAAATGTTCAGTTTACTCAAACTCATCATCCCAGAACAACAAAGAAAGAATCAATAAGCAATATACTTTTCTAGATACATATCAGACTCTTGAGACCCTGTCTTCAGAAGATATTAGCATGTGCAGTATTTGTACTCACAATCGTGCCCATCTGTGTGCTGAACAGCTCCAATCATGTCATCAACAGTCAAGGCTCAACACTCTGCTCTGGCGTCATACCCGCCTCGAAGCTCCTAAACTGTGCGTGAAGTTGTTTTTTAAGGAACATTCGGGCACAAATGTGAGCGTCTGGTCCACAGTGAGCTCGTTAGATCTGACCTATGAGATCAAAATGCTCATTTGTTCGTGACAGTTAGCATCAATACTCAGTGTTGTGTGTGAGGAAGGCTAGCAGTGTTAGCCTCTGCTGTGGGGATAAAGTCATGATGACCACACTGCACGCTCTGTGTGTGTGTGTGTGTATGTGTGTGTGCATCTGTGTGTGCGTGCATGTGTGTGTGTGCGTGTGTGTGCATGTGCCCGGGGAGACTCAGGTGTGGCGGTGGCAGGATACTTACAATAACATGTTCCTCTGAGGGGGTTGCCAAGGTAACGGTTCTCTGAGTCACATCTGGAGCGACGCGAGGAAGGAGAGACAGGTGGAGAGGAAGACAAAGAAGAAGAGGAAGAGTAACGTCATTAGCATTCAGCGAAGGTTGAGCTTTACAAAGACACGTCTTGGTGTTGGAGTGTGTGTGTGTGTGTGTGTGTGTGATAGTGGGGGGGTCAGGTGCCCCCTTGCTGCAGGTGCTGTCTTCCTCCACCTCTTTGCGAGGTGATTTCCCTTGACAGGCCTGTCTAGCCATTGCTGCTCTCTTTTTCCCAGGGCCCCCCCACACACACACTCATACACACATGCACACCTGGAGAGAACACCTTGAACTTGAGCACTGGAGAGAGAACACGACAGCCTATACCTGTGTGGTGTGTCACGCTAACCTCCTGAAGGACAGACTCAAGCAGATCAGAGGGTCCCTGGTTTCTGGACGGGCTGGAAAATGTTCATCCAGACAAAAAAAGTGACCAAAAATCTATGTGCTAATATGTCACTTCGAACCACGACAGAGAGGCAGCGTATTCAGCTGCTGAGGAGAAGGAGCACAGGGGGAGGACACTGAAAACGAGCTGTGGTCGCTTCTTCAAATCCAGCTCTGAAGGTTTCCATTCAGACCTTCATCTCTGCCTCTGGACTGACAGTCAGTGCTGGTTAGTGGAAAACAGAGTACTTGACATGCTTCTGACATGGCACGAGCAAAACATCCTGACATTTCAGTTTCAATACAATCACCAGTGAGGAGTCAGGACCTGCCAGTCACTCAGAGAGGAACCTACTCTGCTTCTCATTTGTATTTTCACATTTCAGACATTTCTCTGTTAGTCACTGTGACCAGATGGAGGCTGACGCACATTTGCTGATGGACAGTAATTGGCTTCGATTGAAAGTTGTGACCTTTAGGTTGAGGGAGGGTCCTTAATGACCAGCGAGCTCTGCCACAACACAATGAGGTTAAAAGAGAAAAAGATTTTCCGGTGGAAATTTAATGAAATGTTCAAAATACATCATGGAGGGGTTTTACAGGGCCGTGTGGTTCAGGAACATCAGGGCTCTTCAGGATAACGTGAAGCAGTTAAAGACAACTAGCAGGGTTACAGGGTTTGCTTTATACTCGTGATCAAGAAACGATGCGTTCAGGGCCACTCAAGTGTCGAGATGGATGACGTGTACCTGAAGTAGTTCAGACCGCAGATAGGAAAATTACTGCCTGGCAGCTGAGAACAAAAGCCAGAGTGATTAAAGTTCCACTGTGAGGGAACGGAAAAGAAAGGTTAACGATGGAAAAAGAGGACCAAATGTGATTGTTATTATAATGGCAAAGATTTTAGCATGTCTTTAAAGAGCATTTGCATTGCCGTGATGGACGAGTTTAAATCCTGGCTTCTGTATGTGACATTCATCTGGAAGACTTTAAAAAGGAAAACAAAAGAGCGTTTACTCAAACTGCAACAGCTTGATGAAATTCTGTGTCTCAGCCATGAAGAACAAAGAAAACACGCTGCTTATCAAACCCATATGCACGTCTTTGACAAGCTTTACTAAATATGGACAATAAATCATCCAAAGCGCAGTTCACACGCTGTTTCACAGCAGAGGGAGGGCGGCAGGACTCAGGTGGACGAGGCACGAAAAGAAAGCACGAAAGAGGAAAAACGAGGAAGGAGTGAGCGAGGGAAGAGGGCAGGTGAGGTTTACAGCCTGGTGTTTGTGATTCTCTCACAGTGCAGCAGCAGGTCACAGAGCAGCGCTGCACCACGCTGAATATTTCATTCTTCTATAAAACCCAGACAAGGACGAGGCCTTAAACAACAGCCGCCTCACAGAGCGTCCACCCTGAATCAGGAGTTTAGAGCGACCGTAAAACAACCACAGAAGCCTGATACCTTTGGTCTAATGGAGGCGCGTGGGTCAGACGAGATCTGTCCTTTTCAAGAAGATTTACATTTTAACTCAGTGATCCTTGTCTTAAAAGACCTCAGCTGCTATTAATAAATACGGTGGATAAAAGGAAAAGGCTGTGTACATATATTTATGTTAAAGTCCCATCAGAAGGCTAAATGCATGAAATGATGTGAGTCTAAGCCTGACACGTCTTCTTCTGTGCCATGGAGCTCCATTGTTATTAAAAACACATCAATGAGCCACACCTTCATCAGCATGAACACACACACACACACACACACACACACACACACACACAGTCCTGCTGCCACAAACCCTCACGACAGCACCAAGTGTGGATTAATGCACTGCTGAAAATAGTCCCAAACTAATGCACCATTTCCACCGTTTGAGTCACCGAATGCCAAAAATAGTGTCCGGCAGTTTCTGGAGGAAAGAAAACAAAAGAAAAGAAAAGCAAAGAGAGAAAGAAAAGCAAAGAGAGTGGAGGACAGAAAAGGAAAGAAAGGAAGGTGGACGGCTCTTCAGAAGTGAAGTGAAGCTTAAGGGAGGATGAAAGAGGCTTATTAAATGAGCAGTTTGGGATCCAGAGGAGAGACTTGGAGAGAGAGCAGCGTCATCTCAAGAGGTCTCCGTGACTTTAAAAGCTTTAGAGTCGCTTCCAGCCGCTGCCACAAAGGAGCATTCAGGACTAAGCCTATTTCAGCACGAGGAGATTTATTGTGATAAATGCGATGTCAGGAATTGGTTAGGGCCCTCTTTGGAGCGAAATATGATCTAAAAACACTTCTATGGGATATTTTAATCACTGAACATGTTGTCTTTGGGCTGCAGTCACATTGTGTTTCCAAACATTATCCAAAAATGAGCTCTCTCTCGCCCCAGAGGAGGCTCGGCATCAGGTTTGGGCGCTGATACTGATAAGGATTCAGCTGTGAGTATCTCAGCAGGGCGGACGCTAACCGGAAGCTAACTGATACAAAAAGCCTGAACTTTCCTGATTCTGACATTTTACATCACAACTCTGCAGCCAATACATTTCGTATTGATCACGACTGCCTGATGAGGGAGCGTTTATTAAACTAAGGGCGCTAACCGTTTAGCTCATGCCAGTGAAAGGTTCAAATCAACAGTCTCTTTGTTGTAGCAGCTGGACACAAAACACCATGTCATGTTGGCAAATTCCTCCGAGATTGATCCAAAATCAAATAATAAACTCATCCGATCTCCACGTTGGCTTCTGCTGACAGTTAGCACACAGCAGAGTTAACCCTGATGGTTGGATGTTTCTGACTGAGACACAGCTCAGTCGTGAAGTACTTCCTGCACCTCTGACGTTTTAGCAAAGAGCCTGAAGAAAGATGAGCTTCGTGCTACAGCTCTCGATCACTCAAACCCAGGCAGAAGGTGTGATTTCAGTCTTTTTCTATGTTGTGGTGACTCACGCTTCACTTTGATTGGGCCTTCAGTACAGGCAAAAACTGCAACTCACATGATCACACTGAGCGGATCGGCTGACGGGCCGGAAGCACAGAACAGCTGGTTCTGTCCAGAGGCAACGAAATCTATTCAAACAACACAGCTGTGTCCTCCAGGAGACAAAGACAGCTTTACTTTGAGCAATGCGACTATGAACAGAAAGAAAGAAAACATCTATTCTATTGTAAAATGAGTCAGAGCGACCAATTCTTCATCCATCCAGTGAACCTGGAACAGGGCTTTTACATCCTGAACTTTCAGCTCGTCATGTAGCACAGACGACCGAGCTAGCATGCTGTCCTCAACTGTCCTCTGGTGGTGCACGGCCGTGTCCTGAGGCCGATGCTTCACATTTATGTGTGTGTTAAATCCAACACGAGGAGCGACGGAGAGGAAGGATAAGCAGACTTGCAGGAGGCTAAGAGGGGGGCGAGGCTGAGCTATTTGCTCTCCTGGGAGGGGGGGCACTAAAGTCCTGGACACAGAGCTCCAACAAAAAGGGGACGGACACTTAAGCAGCTTACAACAGCCTAATGGGGACAAGATAAGGGCCACACAGGGCTGGACAGCCTCAGCACTTAAACACACTCTGACTCATCCCCACACACACACACACACACACACACACACACACACACACACACACACACACACACACAGAGCAGTCCTCTGCTCGGCTCGCTGTTCCCATAAACAAAGCGGAGGTTAAAGGTCACAGAGATAGTGCTCGTCCTGCTCGTGTGTGTGTTTTTGTGTAACTGTGTGTCATTTATTTCAGCAGTCTGAGGGTGTTTAGGTGTAACGTATTAAACTCTGCTTCGCAGCACAAACACTGAGAAGCACTAACACTCCCTCCACAGTCAAGAGCAGCAAAACATGCAAATTAGCAGTCAATTAGTGGAATTCTCCACATTTGGAGAGGAGGCCAATTAAAGCTAAATCAACACAATCAAACAGTCAGTCAGACAATGAGAAAACAAGGAGAAATGAAGTGGAGAGCTCAGCAGAGTGCACAGACCGCCTCACACACAGCCAAAGTTAGGCGTTTTATACGATTATTCATGAATGTTGTCAATTAAAACAGAAACCACAGCTAAGCAGCAGGCGAACATCTGGTGAGCAAACTGATTTCAGAGTGTCTGGAGCTCGGCTTTGGACGGCACTCCAGCAGTCCTGACCTGCCACCTTCACGCTCTGAGCTGCCGCTTTGTGAAACAGCTGTTACTGCTCACACTCTCACACTGAGCCTGCAAACACACACAGCGTGCACTGCCTTCAGCCAGGAGTCATTCCCACAGGCCGCCCAACGCTTCCACCACAAAACACATCCAGTATGTTAGTCTGAATGGTCGTCGTCCTCACAGGAGGATTTTCAACGACCTTCAGTTTGCCATCAGGTCAAAATACAGTGTGAAGAAAATTAAAATTAAAAAAAGAAGAGGAAAAAATGCAGAAGACGAGTGGTTGGACAACGGTGGACTGTTCAGAGAGAAGATGAAAGAAGTGACATATTTAAAAAAATATACTTTATGATGTTAATGAGGTTAATAATGGAATGTGGATACACTCTCGGTGCAAAGCTAAACGTGTCTATGGCGCCAGGCGTCGAAGACTGAGCACTGCTGACAGCTGGCATCAAATATCAGCACTGATCCTTCACAACTTCACGTAATTTTGGATTATCTTTTTTAATTTAGAAATGTTGTTGTAGAGCTGCTTGTGTTTAAATGGGAAGTTCCCACAGTGAGCACCTGGAGGACGGGATGATACTCTACATTTGTACTAATACTGCAATACTGCATCGCATAGAAAGACAACAAAGAAAGTGACTCCTGACTGTTTGTGTTCCATAAGAATGAAACAAGATGAAAACAAAGAACATGCAAACAAAAAAAATCCCACTCTAACTAATGAACCCATTACTTCAGAGACACACACACACACACACACACACACACACACACACACACACACACACACACACACACACACACACACACACACACCTGCTGTAACCTGAGGGTGCTTACCGCCGCCCCCCGGGGGGAAATTGCTCGTTCATAATCAAAACGCCAAACAAATGGCCCTCGACTTGGCACGCCATTTTGGAGTGACTCAAGCAAAACAAACAGTGCAGTAGCAGAGAGACATGGGGGGGGGGGGGTTGGGGGGGGGGGGGGGGGTGGAGCGTGGTGGCTTAGGGATGCACAAGTGATCACACACAAACAGCGCTTCTGCTCTCAGCCTCTGCAGTCTCCAGCAGAATAATGGATTACTGTTGTGCAGTGAAGAGACGCAGACGCAGAGCGAACGGGAGCGACTGCACTCAGACGCTGCTGCAGCTGCTTCTGCTCCAACATCAGTACGAACATCAGACCCGAGCCTTCGCTTCATCGCTCAGGCTGACGTGTTCCTGTTAGCTGGTTTCTGTCGACGGCGAGCTGTTATTTCTCCCAAACTCATCAGCAGTGAACACAAATCCTTCCTGCTGATCCTTTTCAGTCCACACATCAGCCGTGGTCATGATTATTAGGAGCACTTCAGAAATATCTAACACGTTTTCTATCAGTCAACTTACAAGAAAATGTTTAAACGTGTCAATTTTCAGTCGTCGCCATTTTCAAGACAATTTCTGCCTGATTTCATGTTTGACGTCCTCCTTCTCTATTGGTTAAATCCAGACTCCAGTTTCAGTGTCTAGTGCACGACAATGACAATAACAATAACAAGCTGAAGTTAACAGCTGTGTGTTTGAGCAGAGCTGTTGAGGGTTAGCTCCAGACGTGGGGTTTGGTAGCTTTAGCGGTTAGCCCACCTGACCTGAAGCAGACTGTTTCGAACAGATGAGTCTGTTTCTAAGTGGGCATGAGGTTTTCAGAAGGGCACTGAGGTCAGACAGAGGGGCTGCCAGGGAAACTCCTGCCCTGGAACTGGATCTCAGAATATCAGCCAAACACACTGTTTAAATCCCAGTTTAAATCCCAGTCTAAGCACTGGGCAGACTGCACAGGTGACACCAAACTTCTGAACGCTTGTTTTCTTTCTGTTTACTGTCAAAAAAGTCAAATTTGTCTGATGAACCAGTGTTGAACGGTGTCTTAAAGGAACTCTCTGTGTGATTCGCTGATTGAAGCCGACAGAAAACATGTGGAGGGTCTTTCAGGGAGGGGTTCAGGGCAGGTGGGCCGGCCCTCTGCTGGGTCATGTTACTGTCAGGAGAGGAGCTGAAGGTTACAGTCACTCAAAGGTCATGTTGAGGTTCGTCCAAGGAATAAGTGCTTACAGTCAGAGTTTAAGTTAAGGGTTAGAAAATTTACATAATTGGTAGCAGATATGAGTCGGGATGTGTGTGTGTGTGTGTGTGTGTGTGTGTGTGTGTGTGTGTGTGTGTGTGTATGCACACGCCTGTGCAGCACTCAAACAGCTAAAACATTTTACATGTAAATCTCACTAAACAAATCTCACTGCTTTAAACTCTGCTTCAGCGTCAGCAGGCCAGTTTCCACGGAGCGTAAATTGAAACAGATTCAATCATCAATAATCAAACTGTGTTCACTTTCCTGAAGTGTCTCTGAGTCCATGTGTTCATCTCCTTCATCCTTCATGTGTCCACAAAGTGGTGAACTCGCTGCATCCTCTATGAACAACTGAGCCTTTCCAGGACGCCCCTTTCATACCCAACCATGATCCTCTCACCTGTTACCAATCAGCCTGTTTACCTGTGGAATGTTCCAGACAGGTGTTTTTGGAGCGTTCCACATCTTTCCCAGTCTGTGAAACGTGCTGCTGCATCAGATTCACAATCAGCAGATATTTACAGAAATCAATGAGGCTGATGAAAACATGAAATGTAAGTAATCAAACACAGTGACAGAGACGTTCTCTGCTGTCTGCACCGCAGTCGATCTGACTCCAAACGACACTGTAACGACTGTACTATGACTTCATGTTTGTGAGTACCCAAACACCACAAAATACACACACAATTTGTACCGCTATCCCTGTGGGGACACTGCACTGACATAATTGACCTACTGACCCACAGCCGGACCCTAAAACCAAGTTCTAACCTCCAAAACGTCGCCTGGACCGATGGGAACCTCTATTTGGTCCCCAGGGTGACAGGATGTCCCTGTGGGTTGGTGTGTAGTCAATTTAAAACCCCCAGCAGGATATAAAACATACACACACACACACACACACACACACACACACACACACACACAGTATGTACTCTGTGTTTGTAGCCTCTCCAGCTAGATTTATTGATGCAGCAATTTTCAGTCTGTCTCCATGCTGTGTTGGTCCACCAAGCCATTTAGGATATTGTAGTGCTGCAGCGGTTAAGTCTGGCACAGTCGGGGGGGGGGGGGGGGGGGGGGGGGCACACATGCACGCACGCACGCACGCACGCACAGTATCCACACAGATCATTCATCATGGTTCTTTCCATCTTCCTACAACCAAAAATTGATTTTAGAGTCAAATCCTATTTCTCTAATCCCAAAAAACCTACTCTTGAGCCTGTCCATATGTTTTTTAACAGCCACATGCCTGTATATGACAATGCCGGTGATGATGATGATGATGATGATGATGATGATCCCAAAAAGCTGCTGATGGCATTCAGTGAAGCACTCTGGGGACTTTCCATATACTGCTTTCCATACAGCTTCATGTACTGAATGCTGCTTGTTGTCTAAACATTTTGCTCAGTCATCAGTGGATCTTTGGGGGGGGGGGGGGGCAGTTGCATGATAGGATACTCACAGCTGACACTGGTCTCCCTTGATGCCCTTCGTGGTACAGAAGCACTTCCCGGTGTTGACGTGGCACACGTTGGCGTGGTTGTTACACCTGCAGGCTGTAAAGAAGAGACAAAGGTTGAAGAGACGATGGGAAGAGAGAGACAGACTCAGAGTAGGACCTCTTGGTGGAGTCATGATGGAGGTTTTCAGAACCCATCAGCTTCTGAAAGACTACCTGCATCTCAGCATCCAGCACTAACACCTGCACACTGTGTACAAACCATCAGTCAGCATGGTCACATGGTCACATGGTCACACGGTCACACGGTCACATGTCGTGGATTTTCTTTCAGAACTTTGAAGAGGCACCACTTCTCATCACTTTTTCAGCAAATGCAAGTTCCCATTGAATCCCATCTAAGGGTGAAGATCACAATTTTTCCAAGTTTGTCCTCAAACATCGCTGACATGTTGAATTTAAGTCCAACATTCGCTCCCTCTGAGGTCTGTTTCAGTCTCCATCAGCTCCAGAGGGAAATATCTGGCTCTTTAGCTGCTAAATGCTCCTGTTTTCACTCTGTGTCTGTCTGCTGTCTGCTGCTCAGCAGGTAGTCTACACTGGATTTTCACAGCTACAACCGCCTGCTGCCGCTGGAAACGATGCAGTTAGAGCAGTGAGAGTGAAACAAAACGGCAAAGTTGAAACCGGACGTTGGCTAAGCAGTGAGCTGACACTCCAAAACGCTGAGTCCAGCTGCAGATTCAGACAGTGATTCTCTGTCAGCTCATCACAGCCAGCGACCCCCTTCACTGCCACACTGTCGCTCCATGCACCGTTATTATAAAAAACATCAATTACAGCTGCTTTGAGGGCCAGCTGATGGTATCTTTCACCATGTAAAATAACTGTTTGAGACATTTGGTCTTGTGTTTTATCAAGATTATGCACAATCAAACATGTATATGACAGAGAAAATGCACAGCAGTCAGCAGGGAAACTCAAACGTCTCGGTATGGGAACTGCCAAATGTGAAAATATTATATGGTTAGTGCACCAGGGAAAATGAGCTAATATGGAAATAAGCTGCTTATTATCATCAAACTCCAGACACGATAACACAAGATGTAAATCTCTTTGGCCAAAGCTGAAAAATCACCGTCAGGAAAGCATCCGGAACACTTTGAGCTGCAAAGGTAACACAGGTGAACTTGGCTTTTGGACGCTTTTCATTGCAGGTTGTTTGCTTCTGACGAGTGAAACAGAGATGGTTTTTGGTGAGTCTCATCTTTTTAATTGTTTTGTTGTGTAAAAGCATTATGTAGCCCGATGATTCACACGGAGCCGAGCCTGTAATTTAGACACTAAATCACTTCTGCATGGAGTGACTAATGGCAGAGACAAACAGAGCGTTGGCTGTACCCTGTGTTACGGTGTGTACGTGCTCGTCCACACAAGGCCGCTCTCTCCTGTGTCCCTCTCCAGCTGAATTGACTTTGTGCTTTGTTCTTATTCTCTCCAATTGGCTCAGAGACAGGCCCTGTAATAAAAGAGTGGTGCGTTTGGGTCAAGGTAAAGCCAACGCACCGGCAGATAATGAGAGGAAAACAACCTCTTCCACCCCTTCTGCTGCTCTGCCGGGGACCACGGCCTGATCTGATCGTGTACAGAGAACAAAAAGTATCAGACACAAACACTGATTTAAATATTTAGATTTCTGAACACACACACACACACACTCTGAGCAATGGGAAAACAAGGTTGCACAGGGGGGCATTTAAATGTCAGCGGGCTCAAAGTCGAATTGACGTTCTTCAACTTGAAAAACAGAGACGCCGCAGCAGAGACGGCAACAATAACAAAATACAATTTCAATCTATTACTTGAAATTACATTGACCCGCCACAAAGAAAGCAAACCTTTTCAGAGATGCACACTGAACTGTAAGGGCTTGGAGATAACAGAGTCTTAACAAAAAGTGGCTTTTAGACTTGAGATAATAGACAAATCACAGGTGTGTTAGCGCAGGCTCGGGTCACCCTGCTGTTCATACAATATTGATTTAGCAGGCAGCCAACAAAGGCACACAAAGGACACGGCGAGGAGAAATATGCCTTCGTGCACTCACACAGATTTGGCCAATGGCACTTGAGAGACGCCAATACAGCCAACAACATGGAGCCTCCAGCAGAGCGGCCTCAGTGCAGACAGCTCCCCGCTCTGCACACTGTGACGAGACAAAAACTTACTCCAGCGCCTCACATCCACTCATGCACTACAGTTCAATACCTGCTCAAAGCTAACACTTGCATTTCTAAACAAAGCCACACTTATTTCAATAATACGGCTTTCCCATCAGTATTTCTGAGTCTTTTAGTATTTAACAGCTACACAGTGTTCAAAATCAAAAAAACTAGAGAATGATCGTACTTCGGGGCCAATTATCATACAACCAAATTTATCAAGAACTGAGCTTTCAACTTGAATCTGTGTCAGAGGTTTGTGCTGCTAACTTCTGTTTAGCCTGTTTGTGTGTTTACAGGCTACAATTCAGGTTACAGGAAGTAAACCACACCCATCAAAACCCGAGGGTGGTCCGACTGCATCAAAAGAAACGGCCTGGCACAAAAGTTGAGATATGCAGTTACAACACAAAGACAATAATCACGCTGTATTACAATACTATAAGATGCTATGAGACGCCACAGAGGTTCATCTGTACGTCACTGCTGCAAACGTTCATGTTGACCGAAATGTCGACTGCAGCTGGCGGTGACAGAGGTAAACGGTGAACAGACTGCATTTATATGGAGCTTTTCTAGTCTTACAGACTAGAAACAGTCAGTCGGCCGTCGCCCATCCGGACACTGCTGGTAGATGCTGCCACCTGCTCATCAGCGGCAATAATTCATAGATACACTCAGGAGCATCAGCAGCAGTTTAGGGTTTAGTATCTCGCCCAGTGATACTTCAGAATGAAGGCCAGACGTCAGCTCTGCCTCCTGAGCCACAGCCGCCCCACACACAGCTGACCAGGCTAACTTTACCTTCACAGCCGACAGATGTTACAGCCACAACTGGACATTTTGGGAAATGATCTTGTTTGTTGTCTTGCAGTCAGACATCAATATTAGCTTAATCTTTGTGTGTCCAGTCCACCGATACTGTAGGTCACAGACAGCTAGCTCAGTACAAAGACTGGAAGCAGGTAGCTGTGTCGCCTCACAGCAATCCAATGTGAGCAGTCCTCACATTTCCTGTTTTCAATGCTTCATACAAGAGGTTATCAAACAGGGCATGTCATGAAAACAGAGGTCTGTACTTCAATATGAACATTTCTTTCTTTAGGATCAAACATGTTACTGCACCAAGTCCATCCGTCCATCCATCCATCCATCCGTCCGTCCGTCCATCCATCCATCCATCCGTCCATCCATCCACCCATCCATCCATCCATCCATCCGTCCATCCATCCATCCGTCCGTCCGTCCGTCCGTCCGTCCATCCATCCGTCCATCCATCCATCCGTCCGTCCGTCCATCAATCCGTCCGTCCATCCATCCGTCCATCCATCCGTCCATCCATCCGTCCGTCCATCCATCCATCCGTCCGTCCATCCATCCATCCATCCATCCGTCCATCCGTCCACCCATCCATCCATCCGTCCGTCCGTCCATCAATCCGTCCGTCCATCCATCCGTCCATCCGTCCGTCCGTCCGTCCGTCCGTCCGTCCACCCATCCATCCATCCATCCATCCGTCCATCCATCCATCCGTCCGTCCGTCCGTCCGTCCGTCCATCCATCCATCCATCCATCCATCCATCCGTCCGTCCGTCCATCCATCCAGTCGGGCTTTCATACTAAACAGAGAAGTGAGCTTGGTTCTGTGTGTGTGTGTGTGTGTGTGTGTGTGTGTGTGTGAGAGAGAGAGCAACTGGAGGTGAAGGGTGTAAGAAGCAGAGGAATCATGAAGAAGAGAGTGAATGCATGAATGAAAGTACATCGCACCACACTTGCTGACGACACAGAAACACGATGCAATAAAAAGGAACCTGATCTCTGAGCAAAAAAGGCTGATTTGATATAAATCAGACTCCCATGACTTGTGCGAGCCCCCTGAAGAGAGTATAATTTCTCACCCCACTGCTTCTGCATGTATACACTATACAAAAGACGCTTGTTGTCAGAGTGTGTTTGAATGTGTGTGTGTGTGTGTGTGTGTGTGTGTGTGTGTGTAGAGTCAGACAGAGACAGGTAGAGACGAGGAGAGAACAATCCTCACTGAACCTCTTATCTGTCTCTACAGTCGGCTCGGTCTAATTCCCGACCGGCGTGCGGTTATAAAACTCCAGATTACTTAACAGAGGGGAAATCAGGGCCCTCGCGGTGCTGAACATTACTCCAAAGGGTGTTTTGTGCAGTTGGACTTCAGAACCCGTGAACCCAGAACCACCCCCGCAATAAGTGAATCACTTCTGCGGCTAAATATCCCCCAGTGCATATTTTAATACATTCTAATTTAAGTACAAATAAAAGTGGGACAGCTGAAGCCTTTCAGCTTCTGAACATTCTCCGTAAGATTTCTTAAATTCTTTCTGAAATGAAGCACTTGATCTCTCCGTGCATAAACCTCCGCACACACAAATAATAGATGAAAATGTGTGTTGAGGGAACTTTTACCAGCCTCGCTGCCCTCCTCTCCACCTCCTGCGCTCTGACAGAAAGTGACAAGTTCACACCATGAAGAAAATTAATGAATCACAAGCAGCTGGTTTTTCTCCTTAACTACAGGAATTACAACGAAAATGTCTCCTTTCAGCAGCTTTTCCTGCTCTTTACGAATCTCTCCATCGAAACTATCGGAAGACAGGAAGTGAGCAGGAGCTGTGTTAACTGGAGAACATGCATACTTCATATGTGTTATACTATCCAGCAGGACATACAGAATGTGACAACGCTGCAACATGCATTAACATGCAGCTTTATGGAAAGATGCAAAGAAAAGACAAACACAAGCTGCTGTGTGACCAAATCGGTATTACTGCAGGGAGGCAAATACACCCATCCATCCATATCTCCATGTGTCATATCTACAGCACATAAAGTGGCCGACATGACAGAGGAGGGTTATGAAGAGCGACCTCCCTTAAGTCATGTCTGAACAAAGCACACTCGTGCGGGCCACTGTAGGGAGAACGTTCATGAAAATTTAGTTAGAGGTCACAGAGCTGCATGAGAAACAACCCCGACATCGACAGCTCGCTGATTCCTCGTAGCTCTCCTGAAAAAGTGGCGTGTGCACTGTGTTCACACCCACCTGAAGTGTTGATTGGGTCTAAATGGAAATCATCTCTACAGCAGAATATCATAAAGCTTTAAAATGTGTGTGTGTGTGTGTGAACCCATGTGTAATGCATGTCATGTATGTGCACATTTGCATCATAATCACACTGTGCTGCATCACAGGAGAGTGACTCTCACTGCCGCAGTAAGCCGTTAATTAACCGATTCGACATGATTCGACATGATGGAGGACACATTCACCAACTTTCCCATCCACATGAAACAGTCTATACTCTGATATTACGACACCGGAATTTCAACCCACTCACCAAACAGAGTGTTGATAATTATCCAAAACCCTGCAGTCGATTACGTGAAACGATGTTTTTGAATGTTCGGTGAAACATTTTTATTAAAGTGCCTTTTATTGAAGCTCGTTAATTACAGCACGGATCAGGTCTGAAATGGAAAATCTGGTGCTGCAGAATCGATGAATATAAAGAGAATTATTGGGAACAAAGGCCTTCAAAATGTACGTTTTCACTTCTTTTCTTACAAAATGTAGAAAGAAATAAAATAACCAAATCAAATCAACACAATAAAGATGTTAAATGATTGTAAACTGGTGTTTCTGCTGCCTCTCAGCTCTGCAGTTTTTCCCATGATGCTTTGAAAATGTCATACTTTTCAAACCCCCTCGCCTTCACTGCGCCTCTCAACCCTGCTGATTAATCACACGCTCATCTCCATGAATATTTCTCATCACCTTCATCATCATCAATGTCACCCTCCACCTACAGCTGACTCCTGCTTTTCCTTTGTCCGTCCCCACAGACGATAAGGGAGGACAGGGCTTTTTACTGTTTAATGATGGGATGTAGCTGTGAGGGGTCGAGGGCAAAGGGGCAAACATGAAGTAATATACATAAACACACACATCATATGTGTGAGCATACAAAGAGAAAGAAAGGTTTTCACGACGGTCTTATGGCATCAAAGAGGTCTTGAATATGGTTTCCTTCCCTCAGCAGAACTTTAAATATTTAACAGCTTCAGTCATCGCGTCCGTCTTTAAGGCAGATGCATCTCAAAGGATCAATCCAGTCCTTCATCACAACATGAAAATAAAACACTGATTTAAGGCAGATTTCCACTGGATTTTCAATTCTTTGAGACTTCTTCTTGACTTCGAGAAATCGATTAAAAAAACAGAAATATATTTACTTACTAAAGACCATGTGAGCTACAGTGCAACACTCCAATAATCAAAACGAACATGTTTGCCGACCTGATGTGATGGCAGATTTGCTAAATGCAGCCTCACACAAGTTCAGTCAGTACATGACTGAATGTTCCTGCAGGAGAGCGTGGAACAGCAGCTGAGTGTTCAGGTGAGCGGGCAGCATCACCTGGCCAGGCCAAAAGCATGAGCTCATCACTTAAAGCTTCCAAACGCTGCTCTGCTGGATGTGTAGCATTACTGGAACAAGCACAGCGTGTCATCTGTGAATCAATGCCCTCTCTCTGTCGTCCTGAACTCACAGCCTTTGTTTACTATGCCACAAATTTGGTGTGAGATTTTCCAGATGTAATTTGTTCTGTCATCCACAGGACGATCAATGATTTTAGAAGCTGAGAGGCGACGCTCCTCTGCATGGTCCTCATTGAATTTTAAAGCCTCGAATGCAGCGTTTCTCCACCTCGTCTGACCTGAGAGCCCTGCACTAAAACTTTATTTGGTCAAATTCGCCTTCAGCTCTACACTGTGGCTCTCTATGTGGTTGCATCTGCACTGCTCAACGTTACTGCTTGTCCTACATAGCACAGGAGCTGCTGATGCTCATTGTGTGCTGGTTAATGTCAGCGTGAGCGGCGAGCCATAAATGAAGACACACTATCTCAAAGCAGCTTATTGGAGACAAGACGTGAGTCACCGCTGCAGCTGACTGGAGATCAAAAGGGATTCACAAGCCGTTTAAAATCATATTTACAGAGCCGTTTGCATGTGTGTGGCAGTGTGTAGGTGCGTGCGTGTCTTTCTGTTTGTCTGTGCGTTCACATGTTGACCAGTCAGACTCCAGGAATAGAGCTGCCAGAGGGAAGATGACTGGATGCCGCTAAGAATGTTGGGTAGTTTGCAATTCTGCCACAAGGCTCCACAGGTACACGAACACACACAAGTGTGTTTAAAAGCACAAATACGCACACACACACAAACACACACACTCTTAAGACGGCAGGTGAGGGTGGATTTGGCAACGTCTCCGCAGAGAAGACTGAATGGAGCAACACTGCAGGCAGCGTCCCATTCTGCTGCTAAAGCTCAACAACAGCTGGCTGTGTGTGATCCATCTCACACACTCACACACACACACACACACACACACACACACACAGTCTCTGCTTGTTGCAGAGACAGCACTCAACATCTCTAAATGTACAAAGATCTCCTGCTGCTGCTCCCCGCTTACAGGCAGTTCATCAAAACCTTGAAATTAGAGCCGCATGGCAGAGACAGCGAGGGGACGGAGGGAGGGGTTGGCAAAGCATGAGCTGCTGGGACCACCCCTCAACAGCGTTGGTCGTTTGTGTGCTAAAAACATCTATTTTTTCCGTTTGGCTGACACGTGAACTCCTGTGATCTGACTTTCTTAGTGAAGACACAAACTGCCGGTGTTGGGACGGTATGAACACACTCTAATGTTGCTCATACCTGCACAGAACAGGTAATCTGTCACTCACAAAATGACCCAAATGACCGACAAAGACTTCAGCCGAGACGTCTGAAGTGAGAGCTGAAGGTTAAGACTGCTCCTCCTGCAGAGCTTGTTTTGTTGCTGACAACAAGCCACACAAAGGCTGATTCTGTGAACAATCTGTGAAAAGTGACAGCGAGCGTTTGCAGGAGCACAAAAACATCCAGCAACTGGTCTCCATCAGACTGGAAAAAACAGGCTGGACTGGGAAGAAGATGTCTGCCTCCAGCTGAGTCCTCACGACAGAACCAGAGAAACAAAGCACACACCAAGCACTCCTCTCTCTGCTCCAAGGAATCAATAACACCTGCACTGATGCATCTTTTATTCTTTTAAGATTTTCATCTTGTTTTAATCGATCTATTGATTTTATTCCTTACTTTTCCCGTTGGACAAACAAGGGACTGAACACCTGAAGTCCAGCGCAGGCCTGAACTGGACCGAAGCACTCGGCTCACTGACGACGTCCTCGAGACACGACAACAACCTTTGACTCAAGTCGTGTTTCTATGCATCACACGATGGCATGACTGAGAGTCTTCAGAGACGGCCAGCGAGCGTAAGAGAGGGACTGCAGAGAGAGATAGAGTATCAGAGCGGGGGGGGGGGGCTGATGTGAATCATGCAAAATTTATGGAAGCAATAAAAGTGTTCAGCGTGAGGTGCCGATGGCAGAGGAGCATTATATGCTGAAGGACTGTGTAGCAAAAGATAACAAGCACAAGAAGAAGTAATACAAGCTGAAGTCTGCCTGGAAGACAATTCAGAGGGAAGCACGGGGGCTCGGTGGTCCGCTGCTGCTGGTGAAGCCTCCCTACACCTGAGCTCTGCTGGAAAAATCCTCCATTACTGAAGGCGTTTAAAGGACGAGATCATCCGTACTGAAGAGTCCAGATGACTGTGAGGATCCGCATGAAGACAAGCACTCAGGAAACCCGTTTGTGAACTACGACCTTTTGATTATTCCAAAACCCTTTCTAACATTCAATTTCTAAGTAATCAGATTACTCACCAGCATCCCTGCCACACAGAGCAAAGAAGGAAATCAGCTTTCTCACTTCCACAATATTCTATGAAAGTGCTACAACTAAAAGCAACAATCAGAGTTATCAATGATCTTTAATTTGGCAGTTTGGGTTTCTTATCCATCTACCATAAGAGAGGACTCGTCTTCAAACAGCTTCTGATTTTTCATTTAGTGTAGTTTAACCCATCGGTTGTCAGATAACCGCCTCGACACCAGATGAATGCGTCACAGCGGCCCATATTAAGCTGTATTATTCAGTGATTGTGTACTTTTCATCCTTTCATTCACCTTCTGAGCTCAGCAGTGATGAAGGGCAGGTTTGTGGAGGAAATCAGAAAATGTTTCTATGTTGATTGATCATTTGACATCTTCACATTGTATTTAACTTAGTACCAAACACAAAAGCTGCAACGTGTGAGGAAACGGCTCCATGTGTTTGACTGATATCAATCAATTATCAGAATGAACTGTGCGTTGTTGGAGCACTTCTTCAGCTGTGACATCTACGTTGACCCGTGTGGAGGAGCTCCAGAGCCTCAGCCCATATCCTCTGTAAGACCCTGACAAAGACGCATAAATCCACCTTAACTCCCCCTTATCCTCAAGCACCACTCTTAACGTGCCATTAAGCAAACCACAAACCACCCGACCGCACAACAACCGAAGCTGTGCTGCTTCCAGCTGCGGATGTTTCTATCTGCAAAGCAAGCCAGTAAACTCCAGCACAGCCCTTCCATCATAAATATGATTAAAAAAATGTTTGGAGAACATCCGTCTGTCTCTGCGCTGTAATAAAAACTAGAGGAGAAATCAGCAGAACAAAGACTCCCAGGATGTTCATAAAAACATGCAGCGTTCCCGTCAGCCGCTGAAATGAACGTCCTCCTCTGAGCGACTCAGAGTCTAAACAGACATCCAGCACGGCGTCAGCGGCGGCTCTGGAGGCTGCTGTGGGTGCGTTTGATTTCGTATGTGCGTGGGACAAGGTGAGCGGTACACTCGGAGAAAAGGGACATTAATGCCCTGCACACACACACACACAGACGCACACTTCATCCAGATTTGACAAGGTTAGTTAATCATCTGTCACGGGGACAGGGGAACGGACAGACTCCCCTCTCCTCTGTCTGTCCTCCATCTCTTCCCCTCTATTTATCCCTCCATCTCCTCCTCTATTTCTTCATCGTCTCTCCGTCCAAGGGCGACTGTTCTTTTCCACCGATATTAACCTTGTGTATCTCACCACATGCTTTTATCTCTTTTGCTTTCTGTCAGCTTGTCTTTGACTCTCATCCCTCCTCCCTCACTCCTCTCCTCCTCCCCCCACCGCCTTTCTCACACTTCCATCCTCTTTATAACCCTACGAGCCGAGGCCTTTTCCTCTGCCTGTCTCTCTATCATTCAGTCCTCTAATCGGCCACACATCATTGCCTCCCAACAGTTTAGTCCAAGGTAAATCTAGCGGTCCTTTAATATAAGGAGAGGTGGAGGGAGACGGAGACAGAAAGAGGGATGACGGAGGTGTGGAGGAAGTAAAAGAGGGGAAAATGAGGCAATAAGTGCAAGCAGGACTGAGTGGATGGATGAGTCCAGTTTAACCAGCACATTACTGGGAAAGGAAATGGACCAAGAGGAGAGGAGGGCAGGAGAAACAAGGGGGAGAAAAGGGAGAGGAAGAGAGGAAAGGTAATGAATGAAGAGGAGGAGGTAACAACAAAAGAAGGATGAGAAGAAAAGAAAGAAATGGAAAGAGGTAAGGAAAGGAAAGAGAAGATGAGAGGAGAGCCGATGAGGGGGAAAAGAAAGCAAAAGAGAGGAGAGGGCAGTGCAAGGAGGAGAGGAAAAGGAAAGAAAAAGAAAATGAAGACGAGAATGGATGAAGGAGGAAAGCATGAAGCACACAAGGAAAGGAGGCATGAAAGAGGCATCAAGAATGGAGCATGTGGGGAGAGAAGGAGCAGGGAGGATGTGACCAGAGGACGATCCAGAGAGGAGAAAGACAAAACCACACAGAGACAGAGACAGAGAGGACGGAGAGACAAGAAAAATACTGCAAGGAAAGCCAAAGTGCATCAGAGGCCGTCCTGCGTGGAGGCGAGGAGCGGCGTGCATCTATCAGCGCCGCGCTCGCCGCGACAAGCCGCCAGGGACGGAGACACCAGTCAACTCAGGAAATAAGAAAATGATTAAGAGCGATTTAATGTCACGCCGCCGCCGCCGCCAAGCCAAAACGCACATCTGTCACAGCGAGACTGATGTCACTGCACCTCCCTCTCTCCCTCACCCGCTCACACTCCAGCAGTCACTCATTCATTCATTACGCTCTCCCATTTCTGATGTTTCCTCCCAACGAGGCCCATATCGCCCTCCCCCCCTCCCCCCCCCACATCACACACACACACACACACACACACACACACACACACACACACACACACACACCCGTTTTCCTGTGGCGTCTGCTTTCCATCATCGAACCCACACACATAATCTGTTGTTAACATTTCCAACAATGGGATCTGCTGTGATTATTTCCATATGAGGCAAAACAAAGCACGAAGAAACTGCTGACGGACACATTCCACGCAGACCAATATGGATGCACATACAGCACGTGTGCCAGCGTTTTCCTGCATCAGCAGCATATTTCTCAGAGTCAAAACCTGTCCGCCGCTCGCTGGAAGCAACCAGAGAAGGAAGCAGAGCCTGAGCTGAGCTTCAGCTGCTGCTCCCAGTGTCTGCACGCCACAGCCCAGTCCAAACTATTCCAGTTTCCCTTATCACTGCGCCAGTGCTCTGCTGCTCCCACCAGCTCCACAGAGCAGAGCACACAGCTTTTAAACACTGCCCCCTTCAGGCTGCTCGTGTCCACTACAGCGCTGTCTGCTGCCATCAGTCGTGTTTCTCATGATTGGCTCATGATTTCTATGAAAGCAGTTCAGAGGAAGGAGTGAAGGCGGCACACAGCTTCAAGGGGGATTCTCTATATTTAGTCATTTCTGTGACTGAGTTCTGTAAAAACTTTGTTTTCTTAAAGCAAACTGGTTTCCCAGAGAAATGTACGGAGGCCGAGAGCAGCCACGCTTTCAACGATGTCTTTTCTTATTGGTTACCTTGAGTTAATTATTTTCTTAGCTCGACATAATGAAGCTAATTTTCTCATGAAAAGGGGTCAATTCCTCAGTGTCCTTTCTATGCAACAGCAGTACAACACATGACAATGATAGTTTCCTCCTGAGAATATTGGCAATAATATTTCTATGGGCAGTAGTATTTTTATGGTATTTAGTATTTGTATAATCTGTACAAACTGTACATGTACACAGCTGAACTTCTATTCTGTGTCCTCTATACTTTCCTATCTCAACTGTTTCTGCTCTTTGTAATACTCGCTGGCTGTAATGACCTAATTTCCCTGATATGGGATCAAAAAAGTCTTATCAAGATAACAAGTTAATTCATCACGAGCAAACGACTTCATAAGATTCATTCGAGTGAATTATGACACACACAAACCATAAAAACCTTTCATGAACTTTGCTGTAAGAATGTTTTTCCAGTGATATGTGAGTATTTACATTACAGCTAATTACTGTAAGAGAAACTCACAGTGTGTTAAGTAGAGTCTGACGCGTCGATCAATAACCGCCGTTCTTTGATTTGACATTTTCAGATCTAATTAGCTGCTCCGGTCGTCAGGAAGCAGGCTGGCCCTCCTGATGCCTGATGAACATCGTGTCATTATATTATTAAGTCATGAGAGCGAACGACCTTTTGTTTTCTTCTGATAAATTGATTATTTCATGATCTTGAGATAAAAAAATGTTTTTTCTCAGGATAAGGAAATAATCAACTTGAGGCCTTGAGACAGCAGCATTTAAAAAAAAACAACGGTGAGCACGGCCCTTCTCAGCTTCCGTAGAAATCGACTTATTTAAGGAATCATTTTAGATAAACTGTGTATCTGCTGTTTCCCTTTAAGAGAACATTAAAACAACAAAAACATATGTCAAAGCAGATGATCTGAAGTTCAATCATCAGGCTCTGACAGATTTTTAAAGAGTAAAACTTGAAGATTAGACAGAAACAATAAAGGATGTGAGGTCTTCTTGCATGAACCAACATGCTGTCGATGCTCAAACCAAACATGAGCACACATCAAACCGTGAACTCTGGACTCACCGTTGCACTTCCCTCCGTTGATGGGGTCGCCATAATAACCGGGCATGCAGCTCTGGCAGTGCGTCCCGGCCGTCAGGTTCCCACAGTGCTCGCACACGCTGCCGTTCACACACCTGCTGTGACCATTACACTGACACGCTGGAAGCACGCACAGACGCATTGACGCATGGATGCACAGACGCACAGACACACAGACGCACAGACGCACAGACGCACAGACACACAGACGCACAGACACACAGACGCACAGACGCACAGACACACAGACACACAGACACACAGACGCACAGACACACAGACACACAGACGCACGGACACACAGACACACACAGTGTTAGTCTATCAGCCTAAAAGTACACGAATCCTTTGAGATCATCGTGTTCATGTTTTGTTGAGCAGGTGTCTTCTCGCCGGCTGTGGCTTGTGAGAGGTGTTTCTCAAATCTACTGAGGTCACGTTGGTGCTTCTGTCCTCTGTCAGTAACCTGCTGTCACCTGATGAGCTTTGATGAAGACGCACGTCACACTTCAGCTCTGATGCTGTACTCAGTGGACTGTGGTCTGTTCAGGTAGTCTTCTCACCTGGACACTGGATGAAGGCCCAGTTGTAGCCTCTATCAGACAAACAGAGATTCTGGTCCAGCACCATGTCCCTGTCCCGTAGTCTGTCTCGCTCTCGGGGTCCGGCCCTGGCGTTCGCAGGCTTCAGGGGGCCTCGGTAGGAGCCCTCCATGCAAACGCCCCTGCCGGTGTTACTGGGGTCACCGCACCAACCGCACTCCGCCCGCTCCAAACAGTCTGCACACGTCCTCAGACCTGAACAGTTCTGGGCTGGAGACGAGATTAGAGACAAGTGAGCAAAAGTTAGTCCATTGTACCACTTTGAGACTTTTTCTGTCTGTCTCATAGATCCTGCGGAGGGGAATAACCAATAAACCATCACTGGTAAATATAAAGCGATAAAATACCAGTTGAAGACAGGAGGGACACCTGTGATGCTTGATTAGATTAAATGTCCACAGTAACACAGGACAACGTCCTGTTTTCAATTCATCGTGTCTTTAGGTCTATATTTATTCGTCTTTTAAACCAGCTGTGATGAACTGACCTGAATGATGAATAAGGACCTTTAATACAGTCAAACTGTATTTCTGCACGTGCCTTTAAACTGCAGCCATGTCTGTGAGTCTGCAGTGTCCTATGAAAGACGTCCCACAGTCACATTAGAGCTGAAAGTAAAGTGTCTTTCAGGCATATTCTGTCCTTCCCACTGTAGCATAGTTAATCCAAAGAGCTTCAAACAAAGCACAAACACAATAAAAGCCTTTAGTGATATAATCTTCCTCCTCGAATACACTTGTCATCATTTGTTTCCACCTTTTCTCTGACCCTCAGCATTTCTAAAGAAATTGACTTTTGCTTGCCGCTCCGCTCCACGTGTCCACAGACGCATTTGTATTCAGAAAGTGGACGTGACATTCAAAAACACTTTACTGGTGCAAATTAAAAATGACACATTTTGTTTTTATGGTATGGCAAAGGAAAACCTCCAGTGAAGGCCTCCTTCTGTCGACTGAGCGAGCAGAGAGCAGTCGACAGGCGACACGACGAGAAACTTTCCAGCTCGATCGGAAGCTTTCAGTCTTGTTTTGCTCTTCTTCTCCACGTCAGCTGTCATAAGAAGTTCTAGTCTACAAAGCGAAGGTGGGAATACGCGCTCAGACGGGGAGAAACCGAACACTCGGTGGGTATCTTGGCGTGTACGACCAAAAGGTTGAGAGAAGTTATGTGAGGTGTTGTTTCTTAAAGCCCGGCGAGATGATTCAAACGCAGCGTCGAGTGAAATTAGCATTTTTACCAGAAGTTGTTTCTCTTTTGAACACGAGCCATTTCCATAAGCCACAGATGTTCGAGCTGAACCCGAATCCCGCCCCCCCCATGTGTTTGTAAGCCCCTCGTTGCATTATTCAGCCGTGCTGATGCTGATTCATTTGTTCTCTCTCCCTTTTTATAATTACAAACTTCTGCTCTCCCGTTCTCACATTCACTCTTTTATCTCCTCTCTGCCACATTTTCATCCACCTCTTTTGCATCTTCTCTATTCTCTGAGCCGTCTCCCCCTCTTGCACTTTCTTCGGCACTGTACCCCCCCCCCGACCCCTCATTTCCTGTCATTCTGATTTAATTTGATTTTTTATGGATTACGTTAAAACACTTTAGGCTCAGATGAAATCACTAAGGATGGTGCTCTTCCTCTTGTTTTCATCTTCCTCCTCTCGTTGTCTCTCCCCCACTGTGTTCTCCCCTCCAGTTTTTCTTTTGCCTCCCCTTATTTCCTCTCTCCTTTTACTCCTCAGACAACTCACTGGATCTCCACTATAGTCAACAGTTCAAAGAGAGGCAGTTCAACAGAATATCCCTAATCCAGCACACAGTAGGGTTTCCTCTGCTGGAAAAGCACATATTTACATACCCAAGAGCAGACTTTAATATCCAATAAATATACCAGGCCTGTTTATCGTTTAAAAATGTGACTCAAATAGCAGAAAATTGGCAGCCGCTCTTTGTAAAGCCACACTTTTTAAGCGCCAAACCTTCACATCTTAATGTCAGTAAATTCTTTGCTTGGCTTTGACTTAATAGATCCAATTTTCACCAGTTTTGTGGCAGTTTGTGTCGCTCCAGGTCAGGTCACATGTCGCAGCGCCAGCACAGCTTTTGCTTCATCGACACGACTTCTCTCCGTCACTTTAACGGGAGCCCTGTCCTCACCTGATTGGTCACTTCAAAGTGACTGCGCTCGTCTGTCATTGGTCTTTGCTGATATATTTTCAAACTGTGGAAAATAGCGGCTTTTGTGCAAACAGGCGTATTTCTCAAACTTTTCCTCAAATCAGTCAATACTTTAGGTGACAAACATACAGAATATATGAAAATGTATATGTGAGGGTCATTTGACATCGTAGAACTTTAAAGGTTTCACTCTCACTTCACTGGATCCCTCACTGTTAGTCGAGCCCTTTCCTGCCTCGCTCGCTCTACTGCTATTTCGAATTTCTGGCAAAACTGTTTTTACCTCTTCTAAAAATTTCATCCAGTCTTCACCAATTTGCAGAAATGAGCCAGAAAAAAAACCATGTTGCTGATGCAAGCGACCTCAGGCTGCAAACACAATTAAACGCTGTGTAGAAAATGTGTTCTTGTCTCGTTTCTATCTTTAGCGACCTGTTTAAACAGTCACAACATCACATCCAGATGCAGACGCTCCATCCCTGAATTTAAATCTCATGAGAACCGACCTCTGCAGATGATGTTACTTCATGTCAACCCGGAGCCTTTTTTATGAAAAGTTTGTCACTGGCAAACTGCTAACGAACACCTGGTAAAAGACACAAACACGAGGCCAGAGAGCACCAGACTCCTCTCATACCTTAAAATTCATGGTAAATGGATGGCAATGACACAATATGTTTCCAGGGACGCTCCCACATGTGGCCCGCAGGGGCCGGGATCGAACCACTGACCAACGGCTCTACCACCTGACCCACAGCCGCCGCCATATCCCGATGCAGTTACATATATATCCATAGAAAAAGCCTCCCTAAACACACGCTGCAGGGTGCATTTGCAGCTCTTGACTGCGATTCATTTATGAAACCTTAAAATCAGCGACTGCATGCCACAGACATGATGAAACAGCCCAGAGGACACTAAATGACGGGTAAAAGCGGCTCACACAGATCTGAAAGGCTGTAGGCAAAAACAAATTCCTGCGTAGACCGGAAATGTTAAGTCCTCAGATGTTCGCGTACGTAACGGCTTTGTGTAGATAATATCATTTACCTGCTGTGTTTTCTCTTCGCCTGAGCCTTCTCCAGTTTTTAATAGCATTTCTGACAATCCGGCTTCATCCGTGCTCCACATGAGAAGCAATACGAGAGGTTATTGTCTCGTGTCGTCTCGTGGACTCGTGGATGAGGATTAGAGAGGAAAGTGTGACATTCAAGCAACGCCTGCAGCGTGAACATGGCTTTAGTTTTAGTTAACAGCACCAAAGATTTAGCTGCACCTTGTGCTATTACATGACATTAGCTCCAGGCTGTTTGTAGAGTCAGCGTCCCTTTGGATGGTGCTGGATTTCTCATGAGGGTGAGAAACATATTTCAGGATTAAAAAGCAAACGTGATCTCACCACGGTCCAGAGATGAAGCTGCTGACAGACTGTCGACTGCTGGGACGCTGATTTCTGCACTTCAGTGGCTTACATGTTAATGCTCCTCTAATTTCTTGTAATAAGGGTGATTATTCTGTTTTCACTGCGTGTTTACATCCACAGCTCAGCAGCAAACACTCCTGTGCTGACGACAGGGGGTGAGCCAAGAGGCACCGCTGTAATTCAATTTCCATTTATTGCACTTTACTGCAATTAAATTACGACTTAGTGCTGGCAAATTTAACAGGAGGAGAACAGAGATGAACAGAGCAACTTTAGACGCAAAGTGAAAATTCAACAGATAGAATTGAAACAAGAGTCTACGGCCAAGTTAGTGGAGTTTAAAGGATACCGGCAGCAAATCCTCAAACAACAGCAATGAACTGATCCCACTGCCAGTGACTGTCTGTGAATCCAAAGCCTGATATATATCATCACTCAGTGCTACAGAGGTCAACTGTTGTCGAAAAAGATTTAAATTATTAGGAAGAAATGAGGGTTGGACACCAACTCGGACGCTGTCGTTTGGGTCTCTTCCAGTGATTCGTTGACAACTAAAATACAGACCAGCCGTATTTTATAAAGTTGGTTTTTTGGTGAAAATCCGTTAGAGGATGGTGTCAGAAAGGGATCTTCATGTAAACAACGTTGTGAGAATCCAAAAAGTCAAATCAGGGGAGTCATTAGGTCAGTGTGATTCATCCCTCTGGGAAGCATGAATGTCAGCACAAGATTTCAGGGCAATCCATCCAATAGTTCCCAAAACAGTTCAGTCTGGACCAAAGCGGTGCACTGACCAGCTGACCAACCAGCTGACAAACATATCAACTCAACTTTCAGAATGTTTTTGCTCAAAATCAGGGAACGCCATGTCTGTAGAGTTTCTATCAACCATGGAAATGGGAATGAACATAAAAGAAGTAACTGGGTCAAATCCGAGAGGACGTGAGTTTGCATCTCCGCCGGTTTCAGCTGCTGTCGTCACTTGGAGACCGAGAGCCTTAATGCCTTTAAAGTTCTGTCAACAACAAACATTAAGCACAACATGGCTCAGGCGCTGGCTGCTATATGGCGTAACGTCCACCATGTGATTCATGTGATATAAACTCTACTTTGTGCTGCTTTCCAAAACCTTCCCGAAATACGTGGCTCCACTGAATTCAGGATATTAGTCGTCTTCATTGACAGAAACAACCTCAAGGATGCCTAAATACAACACATGACGGATGATCTGAGGAACCTCGGCTATCTGCTGGGGGACTTTTCACCTTATCAAATATTCTCTCAGCACAAACGTCTCAGTGCCACATTCTGTTCATCACTACGGGTTTGACGTTTGCTGTCCCTGGACAGCACGTATCGCCTGGCTTCATCTTGTGCAATCCATTTGCTCCTACAGTATTTGACAGTTAGCGTCGTTGAAGCCGGTAGCATACAGATCTGTGAGCACCTATACATAATACATCAAGTGTAGGAGCCATAAGCTGCCTTGTGCTTCGCTCTTCTCGTAGCATGTGAAGCTACGGGACGGCAGGCAGACATCGTGTGGAACAGAAAACACACAATCAGACCGTTTCTCTGTGGGGCTAAACCAATACAAGAGCAGCTACAGCCACATAACCATCGGCACCATTTGATTGTCGCAGCTGTGGCAGAGCAGAGGGGTGTTTGTTCATCTCTAAGGTCATTCTGAGGCTGCGCTTTGGCTGCTTTTGTTGTTTCTGGACTGAAAGGTGTTCCTAATATTTGTGTTCCTCCATATGCTCGAAGACAGCGACATGTTTTCATTGTTTTGTTTCAGAGCACGGTGTAAGTGCTGACCTTTAGCTTTGTGTTAGAGACTAGAGGAAGAGCTGAAGTCCGTTACACATACAGAACACAATTTTACAAAAACTCCCAATTCCAGACTGTATACAGTACTGTACATGCAATACACTCACTGCCTTTACACTTTTTACAGTGTGTGAAAAAGCTTGTTGATCTGTTTGCACCGTCAAATCAAAGCTTGCAGACAGTCATTTAACCTCAGTCATTGTTTCATTATGAGATCTGGAGTCCAGAATCAACACAGCTGTGTGACTGAGGACGCTGACGTTTCTGTACCACACGGCTGCAGTTTGGGTGGTTTCAGACAGATCTGTGGAGGAAACCTTTTGTGTGTGTGTGGTGGAGCTTCCTGTCTGCCCGGCGGCGGCGTGGCCACTCGTTACTGCTTCACTTCATAACATGCATCGGGTGATACTTTCGGAAATGTGAGTCCATGTTTCAGTTGGTAATTGTGTCCTCTGTGAGTTCAGCGACGTTAAGCTTTGAGGCTAAAGGGGACTCACTTGTTAGTGATGGCATGACATTTGCTGAATGCTTGTTTCTCTTCTTTGGCTGCTGGTGTCCACTTTGTAATCACTGACTCACATTATAACACTTTCATGCTGATGAGCAGCGTTATGAGCTCTCAGCTCGCAGGGGTTTCACTGCAGTCGTTCTCCAGTCCAGTCTTTCTGAGTCTTTCTATCTACTGAACAACAATGAAAAAAACAACTGCCAGCAGCACCAACAGGATAGATCAGCACGAGTGTGGGCGTCCACAGTGGCTGAAATACAGCAGAAGCGAACACTGACCTCACACGTGATGCAGAGAGCAGTGCTGCCAAGCTGACAACTTCTAGAGTGAAAAGTTTCATTTATGGAATAATTTACAGTTACTATATTCACTGCCATACAGCTGCAGGTGGAAGACCTTAGGGAGCAGATGCTGGAGGCAGAAAGGTGAGAGGCTGAAAAAAAACTAAATAAATGCAGAGTGAAGCTCAGACTTCATGTAAGCTGATGAAAGTCCATCTTATAAGTGCAAACATAGCACTGCACAATTAGGCTTGCATTGGAAAAGCTCCCAAAACTTTCAAATCTGACTGCTGGGGCAACGCTTGAGCTAATTATTTCAAGAGGTTGTGTTGAGGAGTGTGTAGTTAGCCTCCAGCCAACATGAAAAATGGGAGCGATACACAAAGCCTTGGGCTAAATTTATCTGATAAAGAAATGACCCAGTTGAAATTGGATCCTCAGACAAACATTCATTTTTGTGAAAGCAGCTCCCAAAGCCGAGGTCATGAATCCTTCAGCTGTACCCTGCAGGCCTGGATCCAAAACAAGACACGATTAATCCATAAGCAAGAGAAGTGAAGCAGAAAGTTAACTATGAAACACTATACAAAGAGTGCTGGACTGGGAAAAGCAACAGTGCTGCACCTGAGAAGTTAAAAAGTCTAAAAAATGTCATGTTTATATGCCGTACTTTGAGCGACAAAGGTACAAAGCAGCAGAACAGAAGCATCCTACACACCTTCTGCCATCCAGCTGAGACATGAATAATAAAGGAGAAAAGGAAACGGTGCCATTATGTAAGCAATGAAGGTAAAAGGAAAGAAGGGAAAACAATCTGGCTTTGCTAACAGTAGGCTGGAGAGCTGTCTGCACTCAGACGACCGGCACCAGCGAGGAATAATAATCACCAGTCACAAGACAAAAATCTGTTTCTGAAGCTGCAACCACGCTTTGTCCAACAAAAGACCACAAGCACAGATGAAAAGTCTGGCCTCAGGGGAATATTCTGCTGTTCAACAGCAGAATAAAATATGTCCTTAGCTTTTACAAACAATGAACATCGCCTTCGTTAGGTTCGTTAAATCATGCAGCCACTGCGTCTCGCTGTCTGGACGACCAGTGATTTAAAAAAAACACCAAATAATTTAACATGCACACAAAATAAAAGTTTTTCTAGTGTGTCCTCTTGATTCAATTTATTCTATAATGAGATGTATTCATTTAAAACCTGCTGCATGTAATTCTCACTGTTCTTAAAGACAGACCACAGATGATGCCTCAGGTCGGTGTCTTTGGCTCTTTCTATTCTACGACAGTAAGTCCTTTTTTTAATGGAAGTCAAGGATGTGTTTTGGTATGTTTTAACAGACATGATATTCAGACAGGAAATCCTTTCATGACCATTTACAGTATAAAACAAAGGAAATCATCATAAGCTGCGAGCTCAGAGAGGCTTCAGCAGGGCCTGGCAGCTTGGCCACTTGTTATCTGTTTCACGGCTCACAATCCCTCACCTGTCTCACGTACACAAACACACCTGCACACAGGTATGTACTCAAACAGAAGCACGGTGGAGGAGCAGCGGTGAGAGTGAAAAACCTTCAGCAGCCTGAGGAAGGTGTTAATATGAGAGAAATGTTTAGAGACAGCAGCAAGGACTTCATATCGAGTCAGCGGTGTGTCGCTGTAGATGATCGATTTTCTGCCCTGTGGCTACGGAAAAGGTACTGTGTGCGTGTGTGTGTGTGTGTGTGTGTGTGTGTGTGTGTGTGTGTGTGTGTGTGTGAGAGAGGCAGAGACCTGACTGCTGATAAGAAAGGGATCAATAGGAGTCTACAATGACTCCATGTTCCCTCAACATACTCTAGCTGTACGACTACCACCACCTCATTCAACATCTGTCTCTGTCTCCTATAACCTCTATCCTTTCTCAGTCGACATCATGTTCAGAGGACACAACGATAATACACAGATCTTACACCTTTTTTCCAGGTGTTTCATCCACATCAATCAGTCTGTAAGGATTGGAAAGACTGTGAACGCCTTGAAAAAGCCAGCAAGTGGCCAATGAGCAAAGTTTTTCCTACATTTGTTGATGTGTTGAACACACAGAAACAGACCTAACACCCACTCCTGAGCCCAGTCTGATATATATTTGTTGATCTCCACCCCTCAGCTCCAACATCACCCCCATCTGGTTTCTCCCCGTCTCACCGGTACAGTCCTGGGTCTGCCACTCCAGACACTGGCCGTAGGGGAAGGAGATGACGTACGCCGAGGAGTCGACGCAGCGCTGCGTGCTGCTGCACCACATGCACTCCATGGCCTGGCTGGTGCAGTTGGCACAGGTGGTGCGCAGAGAGCAGGGCGTCTTACAGGGACGAGCGCTCTGACTCTGCGGACTCCCTGATCAAGGGGACAAATGGAGGAAAAGGCCAGAATTAAGCTGAGCGCGAGCTACATCATGAGATAACGGGTCAAATCTGAGCTTTATCCTCTGCTCTCTCTCCTTCAGTGTTCCATCTCACCGGCGGGTTTCTCACAGATGAGGCCGTCGGTGGTCGCCGTGCAGGGGTTGGCTTTCAGCCCGGCCACCTCTGCTCGCTCCAGGTAGGCGCAGAAGCCCGAGTCGCTGGGCTCTCCAGGTAACCATCGCAGGCTGGTGTTGGTGAAGGGCGACACGTCCTCCCAGCCCCAGTACGACACGTTGATCTTCCTCAAGCCCACCCAGGGAGATAACCTCTGGAGGGGGGAAGAAAAAACATGTTGGAGATCTGAAATATCTCTAACTAATAACAGCAAATGTTAGGTCAAACACGGTGGAGCTCACTTCAGTCTATTCCAGTGAGAGATTTAAGCTGCAGATCAGTTAGAAAACTGAAAAGGAATCCTGATAAACTTTTGTTTCTTCTTTTCTGTGTTGATTCTGTTTAAAAACACAACGAAGGAAAATAATAAGCACTAATTGGATTCACGTGTACATGGGGACAGTCTGCGAGACACGGCAGAAAAAACACCCAACAGGAACAACGACTCACAGTCGAGTACACGGACTGAAGTAACAAAGAAGTTTTCTTCCAGAAATCCTGATCCCAAATCAAACCATCAGCAAATCACTGTGATTGTTATTAAAGCAGAAACTATAATTACAGCAGCTCAGTGAAGTTCAGTGAACATCTGAATTATTTCCTGACAAAACAAGCGTGGGTTGTTTAATAATGATGACCGTGATTGATGATCATTGTATCATCACGTTAACGTTTCATTTGAGAGAAGTCAGAAGTATTTTCCCACGGCTGTGATGGAAAACATGGAAAAGCCTCAAACTTTACACACCTCATTTAACCAATCACCATCTGCCACATGAAGCCTAGCAAGCAAAGCAGCCAATAGCACTCTGAGTTGAACAGAAGGGCCAATCTCAACCAGTTTTGCAGATGTCTGACGCTTCGAACAGCCAAGGACACTCCAAAGAGGCGAGGCTTCACACTGCTGTCCCACTGTGTTTTCCAGCTAATAAATCCCAGAGTCCCCCAAAGTCATCTGCAAGCATCTTCTTGTAAAAATACTCGGACAGAAAAAAACCTTCTACTTCAGTGAGTTCAAACTTCCATCACTCAACGTCAGCAGCACAAACAGTGATTCTGACTGCTGGGGGTAAAGCTCAGAGTGCTGCCCGCCAAAGCAGAATCACGCACGAACTCCAAATGGCTCAAGAAGGGCTTTCAGTTACTTTGGGTCTGCCTTGGAGAGGAAAAACAGGCACGTTTCTACAAGACAGAAGAAGAAGGAGAACCATACTTTGTTCCAATCATTCAGGTATTTGCTCACATTTCTCCTGACCCTGCAGAAAAACGTCTGTGTGTGGTCAAATATGTCAGGGTCTCAAATAACAGCCCCCCATAAACACTACAGGTCCACATTCAGTGGAAACAAACGTTCACATCCTGTCACTCATCTGGCACGACGAGAAGTGATGACGAAGCTTCTCGTGCTTCGTGGTGGGCTCAGATAATCATTCCTGGTTATTTTTAGTTTAAGAGAGCCACGCTGGAAACATCCTGGGGACGCGTTCACTCCTCTGTACCTGCTGACATCAAAACTCCTCGTGGTGCTGTGAGAGATTTTTTAACACATCTGAATGTTGAAACCAGCCTGAAATAATCACAGCTGTGGTGTAAAATTTCAACATTATTAATATTAATGTGATTTTTCAGATCATTTTGCTAACAGAAAGCTGTGAAACCACAGCGCTGGGTTCTTCCATTGATTAGATGTTGTTGAACACTTGTGCTCAATTACTCAGCTTTTATGACCTCCACTCGCTGACATCTACTAATAAACAACTATATATTTATGATGCTAAGGTAACAAATTGTCTGGCAGCTTATAATAAATCTCAGTGTCACAGAAGCAGTATATACTTGTCCACAGTGGCAACTTTGAGTCCTTCAATCTCCACAGGAAACATAAAGGAAGCTGAAAGCTAAAATTATTTTCAGATGCAGTCATTTAATTAGACTATACGTATGTACATGGCGTTGCCACAAACGCACCGTGGCTCTGAGGAAATTGCATTTGTTTCTTTCATTACTTTCAGTATAAACCAGCCTGATGAGATGCAGGTATTTTTACACACTTATTAAAAGGGAATGTTCAGATTTAGTCAAGTCTGTCTAATACAATGCTCGTCATACACTGTTTGTTAATAAAGTTACTGGTTGCTGTAATGGCTCACGTCCTCTCCAGACTGGCCTTGACGTGATCCCTTTCTAACACAGTCGAAGCAAAGAGATGCAGGACGCGCTCCTCGGGAAAATGAATTCCAAATTACAGCCGACGGCGAGGCTTCACATCAAGTGGGTATTTTCCAGAGTTAAATTATTCTGAGTGTAAAATTCTGCCTTTCTGTGTCCACAGACTGTTGCCTTGCTGAGCTGCAGAGGAGGGAGTTAACACAGAGAGGGCATTTCATGCTACAAAGAGTTACGATAGCCACTCAGTGTGTCTCAGACAGACTGTGGAAGCCTCGTTAGGTCATCTTCAGCTGACCTTCAATATTCATTTTTCCATGGATTCTGTCTTACATTAGAGCTGAAGCAGGATGGGATCATTTCATCTCCAGTATCGAGAAGAACGATCACAGGCCGACAACTTCCTAACACTTACAAACCCAACACCTCAGGTTTAATGATCACAAGACATAAGACAACATTAGTGTGTGCACTGATTTTAAAAGCTAAGCTTTGCTCAGTCAGGCACAGACACACCTGTAACATACTTTCATACTACTTTAAGCTCATATTAAACTGGACAAGCTTCGCTAACATGTTTGAAGTTTGGCTTTTATATCATTAATAACCTTAAGTGCAGTTGTATGGAGGAAGGAAACAGCTTTCACAAACAAAGGCCTGTCACATGTCATTCATTTACTCTGATTTGTTTTCACACCACCCACCTTGTCTTGCAGCTGGTATTTTTGTAGCTCCTCCAGAACAAAATTGACCTGTTTGTCTGTGAGCAAAGAGGCTATATTTCCTCCCAGGTTCTTGCAGTAGTGCTGGGCGTTATCATAGCTCTCTCTGCTGGAGTTGATCCTCAGGCAGGCCTCCCCGACATGATGCCAGCCCTCCCCACACAGCTGGCCTGCACACAAACACACATACTATCTTTACACCTTCATTGCATCTGCATTGTATTTTTAGTCATCAGATATTCCAAAAACTAGACTGCAGTGAACACTAACGGCCCAGTCTGCTCACAACCCTGTAGTCCAGCCTACATACTGATACTGATAGCATATCAATATGCTAACAGTAGCAATAAACTCACTGCACAGACCAACATTGGCATGCTCCAATGCTAATGTTAGCATATTTATTACAAGGTTAACATTAGCATTGTGATGTACCTACAACTACACTTAACCATAATAATGCCTGGCTTATCCTATTTAGCATGTAATATGCTAACATTTTGGTTTAGCTTGATTAGAATGTAACATGCTAATATTTAGCATTAGCTTGTCATGCTTAATATGCTAACAGTTAATGTTTGGCTTTACTTTAACCATGTCTGCAGTGGGTTTAGCATGTTAGCTCAGTAATGTCTTGAATGGCAAATTAGGTTACCATACCAAGTTATTATGCTAACAGGTCTAAGTTAGCTAATGGTTAGAAGCTTGCTAACACTAGAATATAATGTTTGAACATGCTAACATGCAACATTAGCAAATGTAACATTTAGTCAAGTTTCAAATTTAAGCTCATTTGTCTTTTCCACTGAAGGAAACACTCAAAGTAAATAAGAGAGAAAACAGCAGACAACACACAAACATCACGACACAAAGTAAGCAGAGTAAGTCAAACAATAGGAGTCAGAAGCAGAATAAGCAGACAGCAGGAGGATTAAACAATGTTTACTTGGTCGAGGTAAACCAGGCCTCCGTAATCAACAGGCAGGCAGAGCCAGCAAACAAATCCAAAAAGAGAAATGTAGGAACACTGGGATGCTGGTCGACGGCTGGGACACAGACTGAGACTAATGAGTGGTGAGGAGCAGGTGTGCAGGCAGGTGGACAGTCAAGGCGGGACAATCACTGAGGGCAACTTGAGGACAGGAGGGGAATTGCACTGGAATTCAAAGCTGGTGGGATGGCCTGGTTAAGAAAACGTGCTGCCAGAATCTCCAGAAGATTGAACAGCTTTAAGAGAAATGTGTCTGGTGAATGTGCTTCATAAGTCCAAATCTTAATGCACTGACTTTAGAGGCTTATGTTGATTTATACTGTTATTTTAGATCAGAGCGCCACACAGCTGCTCTGTCCTGACCTGACTCAAACGATTCCCAGAAGAAATATGTTGAGAAAAAAAGTGGATATGTGTGCTGTCTGCAGGGTCTAAGAAGAAAGGCTGAGTAAGACTGGCAGACAAACTCACCCTAAATACACATACACACTCATTGTTCTTAGCAGGGTCACTTGATAGCGTCTTTTGGCAGACCATAATAGTAGAGAGGCCATTCAATTAGCCGCGATGAAAGGGAAGGAAAAGTCATTCTGCCTCCTCTGAGCAGCGATGTTTATTTTGGACTCTGGGACTGATTACATTCACAGGCCAATAATGGCTTCCATCACCGATCTCTTCATGCTTCAGAAAAGAAAATACCTGCTCTCTTTATTTTTTTCCCCCTCGAGCAATAGCAATGAGCATTAATTGACCAAAACGAGAGGAGAAAGGCCGAATGGGGTAAAAAGAGGAAGAGTACAAAAATAAAGAGATAGATTAGGTTATGGTCTTTGTGTAAGAGCAGAGATAGACGCGTCAGGCAATTTAGGATAATTAGTCATAACACGGCATCTAAAGAAAAGGCCACAGCTGCCATGGTGGCTGAGCGAGTTTCCATTACAGCCAATGTTACTGCAAATGTGTCCTCACTGAAAACACAGTGCGCCACGCTTAATGGACTCAGAAACACACACACAGGCATATTAATTTCATCAGTGTGGACAGTGACCCTCGCACAGGCCCCGTCCTAAAGGCACCGTTCACACATACAGAGACCGCAGGAGAGACAGCAAGCCGTCATTTTGAAGTGAACCACGATACACAAGCTGGCACCGGCCGCCGAGACTCAACAATGCGACATGGGAAAGTTGAGCAAGTTTCAGCTTCATGCAAATGTCGTCTGATGTGCGGTAGCTTACATATTTGGATTCACACAGAAAACAGAAGCACAGGGTTGGTTTTTTTTATGAGCTTTGAAGGAAACAGAGGAAAAAATGATCATAGCTAAGCTGCCTTTCTGCCCAGTTCTCAGCAAAAACTAGATATATTGGAAGGAAAATCTCCTGTCAAGCTTGGAGCTACTCTGGTAAAAAGCAGCAGGAAATGAACTTTACTGTGTGCCAGTGTGAAGGGAAAGTCTGGAAAAAACTGCCCAGTGTCAATCACATCAACACTAAACAGAAACATGGATCTGAAGCTGTTTAGACGCATATGTCTGCATTGTTTGGATAATAAAGCAGTGTGAAGCCTGCAAAGAGAACACAGTATGCAGTGGCAGCAGTCCTAAAATCTCACTGATTTACATTAGAGCTGCAAAGCTGCAGGAGTGGAAACTGGACTCAGACCAAACGTGGCCCTCAACAGGGTCAAAAAGCCAAGCGATGCATCAGGGAGCATGACTGCGGTTTAATGTGAACTCGTCTGATGACCACAGAATACAGTGATTACACACTGACAGCACATCTGGGTTACATATAATCATTGTTTCTAACAGCTTTTAAAACGCAAATCCCAAATACTTTCTTTCTGGGCTGTAATTCAGTGCTCCAAATTCACAGTTTTACCTCAGCTGAACAACAGAGCCGGCTAACACTTCATAACAAAGCAAAGGGGGAGGCAGCGGGGGAGGACGCGTACCAGGCTACAGGGCCTTGATGTGTACAGAAGAAAGGGAGCAAACACAATAGCAGCCTCTGCTTAAAGCAACTGCAAACTTCCATCTCATACTGTAGCAAAGCAAGCTAGCTAGCAGGCCATTAGCAAAACAGAACACAGCATGGAGCGGATCATCTGTGGATTCAAACAGCAAGGGTATTTCCTTTGCCCTGAGTCATACCAGTGCCAAAGTCGAAGCAAGAGCAGCTTTAGCTAAAGGCTCCGCAGCACAGCGGAGCACGGAGGACACTGTGGACTCAAGTTTATTAGTCAGCCAAGAATCCATATTCAGAATCTCCAGTAAACACTTCTAATTGGCCTACTTCCCTTTGCAGCTGAGAGCAGAGCAGATTTCTCAAGTGTGTGTTCATGAATGTATGCTAATCCCTGCTGTGCACATGCCTGCATGGATGTAAGAGTGTTGATTTGTGAGGACCACTAATAACATGTAGCCGGTTAGTGTGGGAACACGCGGATGTTCTGAAGCTGTGTGTGTGTGCGTGTGTGTTGTACCATATGACTGACTGAACACAGCACTCCCTCAACACCTTTGATTAACAAATGCATTCATTACGGAGATGATGATCAGAAAGACGGCGGAGGTTACCGCCAGAATCTGAACAGTGTTCACGCCAGTGTCACGTGTGTAATCAAAAGATCCACTAATGCATGCATGCATCAGTCAAACTGTTTATGCAAGTTGAGTGTGTTGATTTTTGCCGCATAATGCCTCAACTTGCCTCAGGAAGCCGCTTAGGCACCAACTCACAGGTGCAAAAAGTTCTTCTCTTACTTGGAATGAAAATGAGCTTCATGGATTTAATTTGAACCATGTCCTTAAGAAATAAACTGAGAGGAAGAAAAAGGCAGGATCCACTGTCTACTGCAATGACGCGCTGAATAAAATGGCTAATTGTCACAACCACTTCTCATTTTCATTCTCATGGTCCCTGTGGCTGCTGGATCAGGATGAAATCGTGCAGTCTGAAGTAGGAAAAACACTGCATGTTTTGTGTAACCACTGTATGTGCATTCATGAGCGTGTGGCAGGCTGCGTGCATGCTCCTTCTCTCCGTGTGCTCGAGTGCGCCTCCTCACCGGGCAGCGCCTGACACTCCTGCTGCTGCAGCTCCCACTGGCAGTTGGCGTTGAGGGAGCAGCTCCTGCAGTTGGCCAGTCGGAAACACTCCTGCTCCTCCCTGCGCTTACACCTGGACGCCTCTCTCACCGACTTCAAACACACACAGAGACAGGAAATGACATCAGTCCAGTTAAACTTCATCCGCAGCGTCCTCTTTCACAGTAAATGCAATAAACTTGGAGGAATCGATTCAGCGAGCAACAAAAGCTGACGATGAATCGAGTTTGATGGTTGAATCAAGCAGCCGAACAGATCATGCAGAGCGAAGAGAGAAGTCGATGCGAGGGACACACCACAGTTTACTGAAGCTGTGTTTACTCTGTGTGCTTTGAGCGTCTCACCTACACGACAGCAAACATTCAACTTTATCTACGAAACGTCATAATCATGCTGGAATAACAGACTGCCAGAAACTGCTTTGTTTTTTAACTAAAAAGTTTCCTGATGAAGTGAATTGACTGTATTAAATGTGTCAATCTCTATTCTTTCTTATCTTTATTGTAGTTCTATTTATCAGAAGATGCTGCAAAAGTCTACATTTTATGACTTACTACCTCATGAAAGGAAGCTTTAGTTTGGTTCTTTGTTAGTTAGCAGGATGTGAAAAGGTGATTTGAATTAAGTTTTCAGCTCATGGGTCAAGGGATAAGTGCTCGGCTTGTCATTTTTTCACAGTGTTTTTAATTATTGTATTTTTTTTTTAAGAAAAACGTTTTAGATATTTTTCATTAACTGCTGCAGTCATTGCAGTGTTGGATGAGTGTGTGCTCTCTGAGCGCTGAGCGCAAATGATGAGCTGGATTTACTTTGCTGGACACGTTGAAGATTCAGTTCATTTCTCATCAAAACGATCCTTCCAGCATCCATCTGCAGATAAATACAGCTGCAAAATTCAGTTTAAAATTCAGTCTCATTCTCTTTGCTTGCTTTTGTTGTTTTGTTGATTTGAATGTTTTACACACAAAAATCTATTTAACCATCATTCTCATGAGATGGAACAGAAACCTGCTGCCTTCAGACGCTTCTGTAGAGGTCACTAACCGTCGTTCTGTCTCTCGGGCATTAAAGCCCTAACCGGAACACAACGTGTGTCATCGCGTCAGCAGGTTGAAAGAATGAATGAAAAGACTTGGAAAACATGAAAAAAAGGGTTTGTGTGATGTTAGATGGACAGTGCGGGTGTGCCTTCACCAAACACAGTGACAAAAATATCATGGAATACAGCTGAGCTGTCAACCTGCTCTGATCAGGTGACCATCAGGCAGCATGAGACGCAACCATCTTCTACCGCCCCTCTCCTCCCACTGGAGGGTCGGGCCCCTCGCCAAGACACCAAACTGACTCAGGCAAGTAAATAACCTCGATGTATCTCTGGAAAATAGCAACTGGCAGAACACAAAGCTGCGTTCCAGACGCCAAAGTGAGGCCCCAAGTCTCTGAACAACATGGCATTTGTTAGAAAAGGATGAGGATTGACCCCAATTTCCATATAACTGCTCTGGGACTGCTGATCTCGACCTCATGCACCCTGACCTGAGCCTAACAGGAAGTGTCAAGTGTCAGATAATACACACATGTCCCCTCCTTCTGGCTCCGTGCTTCCACAAGCTCAGCTGATGCTCAGACAACATGGATGGTGGGGGAGACAGAGACAGAGCGCCGCCATGCTGCTGGGCCAGCTCCAGAGTCAGCTGCACACACACACACACAGACACACGCACACACACACAGACAGACACACACATTAAACCCAGCCAAGCACACACAAACAGACAAAAGCATCATGCAGACACACAAACAAGGAAAGACAGAGAAAGCAGGGTTAAGAGTAAACACAGAGAAAGAGACACAGAGAAACAAAATGAGCAAAAGTAAAAAAGTATAAGAACTCAGTCAGTTATTAATGTAAAAATAAAATACACTAAAAATACACTATATCACCTTATGGATGTGACTTTTAGACGTGCTTAAAAGAATAAAATATGAATGTGTGTGTGTGTGTGTGTGTGTCTTTTAAAAGGGCTGACACACTGACAAGTGGACAGACATCTTCTAATGTTAGTTTTATACCAAATGTCACCTTTCAAAACGTGATGGGCAGATTGCAATGAAATCCACAGAACACATTCAAGCTCCACAGAGGATGAACCTTTTTGACCTCGTAGCTGTCCCTCTAGCACCACCCTTGGGATAAACTCTACACTTTTTCCTCCTGGTGGAGAGGCTCTACGATGAACAGTATCACTGGGAAGTCATTCCCGCTGTTTTGCAGACACCCAGTGAAACTCACCACGGTGCAGTTACTGGCTGCAGAGATGCACTTCCTGTCCTCACACCACTGACAGCCCCGCGTGTTGGCGGTGCAGCTCGCACAGTCCGAGAAGCGGAAACACTGCTCGTCTGTACTGTCTGGAAGAGGCCATGACACACACACACACACGTGCACACACGCGCACACACACAAAATTCAACAGGTCAGATTATATTTTCACTTTAGTGTGTAATAATGCTTTTCTCCTCCTCAGAGAGTGAATCACATCTGCATTATTAAAGAAGGCAAACGTGGAGCGTGCGAGTAGTTTCAGGCGGACACAGACATTATTATTCAGCACTGACAACATGATGTAGCCTGTCCACACGTAATGCTCTTCAGTTTGCAGCTGTCATAGTGAACTCTCTTTGACAATGCTTCAATCCATCAGGACTTCAGTTCTTACTCCATGCTGTATTGAAAAAGGTTTATTCATCTTTTGGGAATTCAGAAAGAACCAGACGTGTGCCGATCAGTCGTCACTAATCATTGTTTCAATGCCAATGCCGAGATGAGCACAGGAGCAGAAAGCCAGTGGGTGTGCATCAGTCTGAAGGCCTGAGCGGCACGGGAATGTCCATCTGGCACTTCTTCAAACTACCTGCTTCATGTGAGGAAACTGTTCTTCAGACTCATGTGGTGTCCATGTGAAAGCGAGTCATGCTTTCATGAAGTGTAAACTAACCTGTAATTACCATGTTTGGGTGTAATTAAAGGTATTTACACATGGAACAGAGAGGTATGTCGTGCAGATTTATTTCTCTTTGGTCATTCATACATGCTGCACTGTGTTTGGAGAATAAACACGCATGTGAGATTAAAGCTGAGGCTGAGCACTGAGCTCATGTTAATCCAGGACCATGTATGTGTTGTTGCTGCTTCTCTGGCAACAATTTACCCATTTCTGTATAACTTTGGATTCTTGTGTTTTTCTACCAATCTACAGTTATTTTGGGTGTATTTCTGTTACATACGTTTTGTATGGTGAGGCAGTTTAACCGTACATTGATCTGAAAGGTCTCCACTTAATTATGTTCACAGTGATGAGTTAAACAACTTAAGTACACTTCAAGTACATTTCACAGAAAGAAATCTAAATCAACGGATGCCTGAATGGTCCATAAAAATGTGACATTAAATGTATGTAAAGTAGTGGTGAAGCTTTAACATGAAAAACCACTATATGGTCCTTTAAGGCGGTCCGTCCACGTGTACCATCGTTCCACTGAAACCTGACAGTGCGACCATCAGCACAACTGCTTTTAATTTAAAGCTGCAGCCTGAAGTCCAATACCTGGAAAAGATACTGAATCTACATCTGGCAGAGACAGATGACGGGGAGGAGGAGGAGGGTTCAGACTGAAACTAATTACTTCAAAATGAGGTAATTGCTGCAGCACTGACCTTCTGTTCCTATAATTACACTATGTAAACAAACTTCAGAAGCCAGATCCTTCAGAATAATTATTATTCTCATTTAAAAATAGTCCTTTTGGGAGAAACACTTATGTGTGTTTGTGCTCTGTGCTTCAGGGAAAACTGTTGACAGGACAGTGAAAACATTTAGGGAGACAGAGACGACAGATTGGCAGACAGGAGTGACGTACCAGGTCGCTCAGGGCAGAAAGGAGGAGGAAAAACGTGCTCGGGCGGTTTGGGCTCCCAGGGGACACATCTGCTTCTGACCCAATGGCAGCGAAGGCCCGGCCCAGCAGCAGCACACACAGCTGGGTTAGAAAAGGCCAGGCAGGACGGAGGAGTGTAGGCCAGCACGTCGTTCAGAAGGAGGCCCGAAAAACCTCCAAAGATGTACATGGAACTGAAGGAGATACAGAGAGGATTATACGGCATCACAAGAGCAACAGAAACCTGCACAAACAGCCGTGGAGGGAAGCAACATCACAAAAGTTACAGAGAGAAAGTCTGAAAGAAACAAGAAACGCCTGCAGAGACCAAGACAGAGAGAAATATTAAGAAAGCAGCAGAACCTTTCAAAAAGAAAGCTGAACTTTGGTTTGGGATAAAAAAAACGTGGCAGAAAAAGTGGTCTGGAGCTGGCCTTTTGAAGTTCAAAGCTGACATTTCTGTGCTCAACGCTGACTTTTTGGTGGGTAAATGGTGTTAAAGGGTCAGACCATTATTTCTGAGTTCAGCAGTAAGTCGCTCTTCATCCTGATGGAACTCCTGAGACGTTTTAAGTGTGGTCAGTTACATTTTTGATCAGCAGTGTTTCTGTAATCTATCATCTTAGAAAATGCTGCATACTCTTTGATTTGAGGGATTGATGATGTTTAAGAAAAGTAAATCTGCGTCAGACTCTGTTGAGGCTCTGAGAAAAACCATGTGTGACATCTACATTTCAACAACCACAAGAGAAAGCGGCTGAGATATGCAGGCTGCATCAATCGCTCCCTTGCTTGGCTTTTCTTGCACAGCCTTATGCAGTTCTTTCTTTGTGAGTGGCAGAGTGAACGGCAGACAGTACAGCGATTCAAACACCACCTTCAGATTGTTATAGAAACCACAGCACAAAGATGGAAGAACTGGATCGACCAGCCTTCCCGTGTGAATGATGCTATGGTGAAACACAGAGACAACAGATTCAGAAATGGGAAAGGTGTAAACAGAACTCTCGAGGTAATAAAGAGAGATACAAAGTGCACATATACACTACATCTATATATAGACGGTGTAAAGAAAGTTACTGAGAAAGTGAAGCGGGAGAAACATGCACATATAGGCAGGAGGTGACAGGTTTCTAAACAGAGAGCTTCAGAGAAGTCAGCAGAGGGAGAAGTGACAAGAGAAGTGTAAACTGAAACTAAATTTAACATCCAGATAAAGAAATCAATCCAAAAACTACACAACAAAACCACGATGTGGCAAAGGGAAGAGCAGAGAGGAAAGTCAGCCGAGACTCTCTGCGCCTCCAAAAGTTAGAGGACACTGCAGGAAGACATGAAGGAAATGAACAATGTGCTTAGAATAATGCATCCTGAAGAGATGAGCATTTGCATAACTGTAATTGAGCAGTTAAGTAGATTATTTACCGGTTTCACCCAGAGATGAGCATCAGTGTTAGCAAATTAGCACATCTGAATCTTCAGAGAAGTGTAGAAACAAGCTCTGTCTCCTAGAAATTGCATTTCTCTACAGCTAATTAGCAACAGCAAATGTATTTTAAAGGCAATGTAATGACAACCCAATCACTTTTTGTATGATCGTGATGAGGAAATGTTGTTAATGTACCTTGCAGGTCACAATAACGTTGACAGTGAACAAGTCTGCTGATGTGTGCCATTTGTTTTCCACCAAAATAGATCCTGGCAGCGACCACAGTCTTTAAGCACAGTGACCTAAATCTGCCCACAGCATGGACGAGAACTCTGGATTCAGTGTCACAGTTCTGCACTTCATCCAGCCGACCTCCTCCCTGTCACTCCAGCGTGGTACGTAAACTGTCCATTCACTCGAACAAATGTAGTATTTCTAAGTATTCTCCTGATGGAGCTCAACAGAGATGACCAACAGCAAAGCAGCATGGAGGGAGGAAAGAAACTCACCCGTTGCTAACCACGGCTGAATGTCCAAAGCGGTTGATGTCCCGATGTAGACCTGGTCTGGGGAGGACAGTCCACTCATCACAGGCTGCAGAGAAGTACACACACACGTCTAAATACAGTATTTTAGTTTTGTGTGTATTCCTTTAATGAGAAACCACTAAATGTCAGGAAGAACAGCCAAATACTTTCATTAACCACCTGTTTACTCAGCAAGTGACAATGCACCCTGATGTGTTCCACTGTGAGAAAATAACAGACAAAGCGGATGAGAGTCGTGATTTTAGGTCTTCTGGATCTTTTCTCTTCTTGCAGTTACTCTGGCTAAACCACAGCGAGAGCACCAAACATCATCATCCACCTTTTACAAATCTGTCAGCTGCTGTGCTTTGACGGACGGGTCAACAAAGGCTCAGTTCATTAAAGAAGAATAAACTATAATGCTGATCAAAGTCTTGAGAGCAACTGTACATTTGGAAGACGCCTCCCTGACGGTTAGCAAGCATGTAAGTATATATATCTCATCTTATTTTGGTGCGCAATCATCACATCATCCACCACCTTTTCTCTTCTTTTTCTTTAAATAAGGAGTAACTGACCTGCCTGCAGGAGGAGAGAACAGAGGAGGGTGACCCGCAGTTCAACATCCACCCTTAATTTCATTAGGAGGAATAAGAAGTCATTATCCTAACCTTTTCACATCAAACTGTGGTGAAGAAGATAGGGAAGATAATCTGGGAGATGACTTCATAAAACACTTCACAGCACCAAATATCACCATAAATTATCTCGCTCGCTCTCTTTCTCTAGTTATCATTGGAGTTATCAGCTCTGTGTATTTTACTATTTGGGTTTTACAACTCTCTGATGTTTTAATGACCCCTACGTGCTCCCATTATATTAATATGGAAATGACTGTGTGTGTGTGTGTGTGTGTGAGAGAGAGAGAGAGAGCCTGTGGTGTGTTAGTGTAAATGTGCCATTTAGCCAGATGAGCCTTCCCTGAACGTAAACGGAGAGCCGGCAGAGACGGGGACTCGGAGCCGCCAGGTTGCTAACGACCTCGTTAAACGGGGCGCTAATTGGGAGCGCTTGTTTAAGAACGAAGGATGCGGCAGCGGACACGGTGAGGGGTTATAAGGAGGGGGGTCGTTCTAATCAGCACCAAGAGCGATGAGTTCATCACCATCGGGGGTTAAAGGTCGCTCATATTAACGTGCAGAACAGAGTGACGCTGATACGATCGAGCAGAACTGCAGCTGGTGGGAACTGAGAACAGGTGCATGTTTCCCTCAGTGCAGCTTTTCAGGCTGTGCTTCATCAGGACAGGAAGACCATAAAGTGACACCTGCCCCAACCACGAGCTTGAAGATGACACGCTCAGCTGAGAACTGTTCATAGAAATACTTTGATATTTTGACACTTCGCATTAAGCAAAAGATGAGAACAGTACATTATGTTAATTGGAAATATCTGGACGCTTTGATAGCTGCTTCCTCCTGCTTCTAGCCTTTGCTATGCTAAGCTAACTGACTGCTGAGGCTGGCTGCAGCTTCAAAGTGTACTGGTGTTTCGTGTTCACAGCGAACATGCAGCCTAGTAACAACATTCTGACTGGTAATGAGGTTGTTTAAATGGCATCTACCGCCATTAAATTAAGTATTAACATTTATGTTGCCACAGAAACTACGTTACAAACACAGAAAAATACATGTGTAATGAAAAGCATGTGACTGGTGAAGCTTGTTGGGGCAGTGCCGCCTGAGACACAACTCAGGGATCAAGTTCTGTAAACTAGAAAAGACTTCTTTTGAGACCGATATAATAGTTCCCTCTGAGCAGAGGCGAGGGTAAACTGTGCTGAACAACCTGCCAGACGGCTGGAGATCTGAATCTGTGACACGTGTCAAATCCATTTCTCCATCTTGCACTAATGCTGAGGTTTTGTCAGCTTTTTTTAATATAACCTGTAAGCCCTGGAGCTCAGCAGCACCTCTGTGGTGATCACCTGTCAGCAGGACTCCAGGTGTGCGCTGCTGGGAGGCAACTAAAACGAGCATGTGACACGCGTGGTGCCGAAAGTTTCAATATGTATGAATGTATGAATTTAGAGCCACAGCTCAAACTGAAGGCAAAAAGATCACAGCTCCAGTGACTTTGGATCTCATCTTCTGGGCACACACACCTGATCCGACCACCCTGACACTGATGCTGCCAAACTGCCCACCAAAGAACTGCAGGCTCAACAGATCCTTATCAGCCACGACGCAAACGCACACACGCACACACACGCATCAACACGGATTTTAATTTCCTCTCAGGATATGAGAAAGTCTGTGTTAATAATGCATGGTGAGTCCAGAACAGGCGGGCTGGGCTGATTGACAGTTTGATCTGATCTGCACTAATGGAGGACTTGATGAAGATGGGCGAGAGGAGGAGGAGGAGGTTTGAACGGCAGCCACTGTCTGCTCCTCCAATATATCACGGCTCCCAACGTCTTCCAAACTCCAAAAAGCCCTGGGCTTTTCAGCGGGCTGTGCCGTGTGTGTGTGTGTGTGTGTGTGTGTGTGTGTGTGTGTGTGTGTGTGTGTGTGTGTGTGTGTGCAGCAGACAGTGTGTGGGTGTGTGCCTGTGGTGTGTCAACTTGGAGAGGACCGCGTTTTTAATCAGAGTTCATTTTCCCCCAAATCTAATTAGAAGTGTGAGGGTGGCAGGGTTGAGGGGAGGATGGGGGAGCTGGAGGGGGAGAGGGAGAATTAAATCCAAATGAAAAGTGCCTTCCGTGTCGACCTGAATCTAATGTGTGGCAGCAGAAGAGCAGGAGAAGCTAATAACGGCGCGTCGCCCCTCCAAGGTTAGCACAGCAAAACAAAAACAAATTAGCGCTCGAAACCCCTCCACTCGCAGCGGAGGAGCGGAGGAGCAAATGAAGACGAGACGAGGGACGGAGAGAAGTGACTTCCACAGGTGGAGCAATTCATTATCTGAGAGGAGAGAGGAGAGAGGGCAGAGGAGGAGGAGGAGGAGGAGGAGGCATGAGAAGGTGGACAGACGAGGGAGATACTGTGTAATCTTCAGGAATCTGAAAAAATGCTTTATTTTAAGGGAACCTCAACATCTACTTTGATAAAAGTTTTCCAAGTAATTTCCTCTGAAGAAAGTATTTCCTGATACGGACGATAAGTACTTTAAAAAAATATTACTGATGACGGAAAGTTCAGTTTAAAAACACACTCTGTGTGTGAAGGACTTCACTGTGAAAAACTGGGTGGAAAGATGAAGATGAAACGTGCTTGTTCATTGTCACTGTAGCATCTCCTTCATCTAACTCACACTGCCTGCCCTCATCTGCTCTCCCCTTGGTTTTTCTCCTTCCACCGTCACTCCCCCCTCCTCCTCCTCCTGCAGTCAGTCAGGAGGTGGCTGGTGGACAGTGAAGCAGTGCAGACTGGAGCGTTTATGAATAAATGATGATATTTATAAAGAGGACGGTGCTGGTGCAGAGTTGAGGGACATATAAATACACATTTATTGGGGAGGATGTTGATGGGCGGGGGGGGGGGGGATTCAGCATTCAACACCACGCTACCTCCAACTTGTCTGAGATGGAGACGCTCTGTAAACAAATGCTTTGTTGTTTATTGCCTTTGATTTTGCCTTTTATTCACAACCTTAATATCTGCTTCATCCCGGCATACCTTTATTGTTTTTAGGTAATTCTCTTTCACCGTCATCAGCGCTTCTTTTTCACTCCCTAAATCCCTCCTTCATTTACTCTTTATTTCTCTCCCGCTCTGTGTACATCCGTCTCTCCTTCCTCAGCGCCCTCCTCTCGTATTTCATCCGCTTCCTCACATTCGAGGCTTTATCTCACCAATATCCTCCCTGTTATTTCTCCCCTTTATTATATCATTTACAGCAGAGTGACAAGAGAGATGAGAGAGGGGGGTTGGGGGGATCTAGATGATGACAAAAGAAAAATGAAATCTGGATTATGTTTGAAATAAATTACTTTTGCATTTTTAGGATAAAAATTTCAGCCCTGATTCCAAAAAAGTTGGGACGCTGTGTAAAACAAACAGGATGTGATAACTTCCTGATCCCTGTTCATCTACTGTGTCAGTACACACTTTGATTACAGATGATGGATTCTGTTGTTTTACACAGTATTCCAACTTCTTTGGAAGTTAGCTAAAGCTGCTTTGTAAAAACTAATTGAACTGACTGTACATGATGCACTGCAGTACATCACTTCCTGGTTTGTTGGGCTCACTTGGCTGAACTTTGCTAAACTGCTGGCAAAGTCACTCAATACACTCATCTTGATATGACTATTAGATCTGTGTTACTGCGTCTTTGCAGAGTGTCTCTGCAGGTTTTGTCAGCGTATTTTCTTTTGTCGGGCCGTGGTGATTCTTCCTCCGGCTGAGATCCTGCAGGTTTACCCATGATGAGGTTATCACGGTGTGAGCACTGAACACCGTCTGCCCTTTAGCGTGGGGGGGGGGGCGTCCGGGCTGGTCAAAGGGGGTTCAATCACAGTAGAGAGGAGATGGTGAAATAAAAATGTTAAAAATCATTCCTTTCCTTCCTGTTCATAGTTTCACTGTGCAAATATGAACATAACTACCAGCAAGACACTGCAAAATGTAACTTCTACTTCAATAACATGTAGTTCATTACTGTTCAACACTGCTGATACTTAATCAATAAAAGTGACTGATGGGATCGATAGTTTATTGATTTGTATGCGACGAAACTGAAATATGACAGAAAAGATCAAATTCCAGGACGAACCGGAAAATGTAGACGGGACAAATACCATTTGCTCTCTCGTCAAGCGCTCCTGACGCACCCTTGAGCAAGGCACTCAGCCTCATTGCGATGCAGGGCAGGGACGGTGCTGTCTGTGACAGAAAGGACGTTGTGACGCTGGTTTTGTCTGACCTGGAGGTCTTCAGTGTTCATGTGAGTCTTGGAGCCAATCCAAACAGAGCCAGGAGACACCGAAGCAAATGTCATTTTCTAAAGAGGAGACTCAATCATGAATGACAGTCCCACTCAGTCCAAGAACAAACTGAAGATAATTAGACCCGATCCAGAACGTTTGACCTAAAAAGCCCATAATACAGAGAGAATATACACACCGGCAGCGGTATCTAACGATCAGCGTGGAAAAGAGCAGCAACAGACATCGTTTTCTCTGCATTTCACAGTTCACACTCAGCATGGCGCCTCAAAAATCACATTTCTCTCCTGCGATCATTCCGACACACCGTATGATCAGAGCTGATAGAGACCACTTGGATCCAATCAGGTATCAGACACATTGAAATAGAGGGCAGAGACTTGTGGCAGGGACAAAAGGACCCTATCCAGAGCTAAACAGACAGAGCAGAAAATAATGTGGAGCCAGCCAAACCTGCTTCTGGATCACTGTGAAATGATCAGACCTGTGAATTCTGACCAGAGCTGAAGACTTTCAACACGCAGACAGAAGCAGAATCAAATACTCACGTTGACTTTTCTGCATAATAAATGAGCAGCAATCAAAACTATCACTGATTTTTCCATGTCAGTCAACTGATGCCTTGTTGTTTCAGAGCTAAAGGACGCCCTGCCTGACCATCGGCCACCTCAGCACACAGTTACAGGATACAATTAATGGTGCAACCCCACCACGACGTGACAAGGACACGGCAGCAGCTCTGCCTGCTGAGCCACCAGCAGGCTTCTGCTGCGTCCTCGTCCTCTCGTGAAGAGACCAGCCGTCTTTCCTTTTCCCGTCTTCTGTCTTCACCGTGTTAATCTCTCTGCTCCCTGTTGTTTCTCTCCTGTGAAGAGTTGGTGTAATCCCTCTTTTCCTCTCCCAGTGCTCTCTTCATCGCTCCGTTTCTACGTCCCTGTCGAGGGCTGGGAACATCCTCGAGCCATCTGGTCTACAGCACGACTGGGAAGCCCGTAATGGGATCCTTCATCATCCATATTCTCTACCTGCACCGCAGTGTGTATCCGAACTGTTCTCTCCATCACACACTCTTCTGTTTTAAGGTTTCTTTGCTGTTTTGGTGCAGTCAGTGTTCGTTTCTCGCTTCTTTCAGTCTCTTCACACCATTAAGGGCATTTCATCAAATGCTGCTGCTGCACAATTTTGAGTCACACTAGAAAATTAGCACTAAAAACACAGCATTTATATGTATGTGTGAAAAGAAAACACTGAGTTACATGAATAAAATCGGTTTTCTCAGAGGCTCCTCATGAGTCACAGACTGGGTTGGCAGCATGTGTGCGCATATGATGGGCCCTCAGTTATTACTACAACCAAACACTGTATGAAGTCTGGTAAATATGACAAATGTACTGTACTGTAATACATTAATGCATCCACCCAGAGCAAAGAGGAGTTGTGGGGGATAGTGTGAAGAGTTACTCCAACACAGTCGTCAAACCTCCTTGTGTTTGGGTGTAATGAGGCGCGTATGAGAGGAGGCATGTGGCTCTCCTGAGCCCAGACTGCACTTCAAGAAGAACTGGTTGTTCCAAATTTGGAGAAAAAGGTGAAAATGAAATATATTGGTAAAAAAAACATCAGGTGTGCTGTGGGATTTTTTAATGTAAAAAATACAGCTGAAAAGCGCTGAGCTACAGTACATACGGCTGTTAGCCTAACATGTGGCATCTGCTGTAAACTCCGGTGAAAGCCTCTGTGTGTGTCATCTAAAACTCGTTCTTACCGACATCGTACGCCATGAAGTCTGCCGAAAAGCACTTGGCTCCGTTGCTTAGCGACGTGTCATTGTGAGTGTTTCCTCCAAAAACCAGCATCGTGCCGCTCAGCAGCACCGCCGAGTGGAGGTACCGCGCCAAGCCGCTCTCCCTGAGGATCAACCTGCGTGCGCGCGCGCGCGCACACACACACACACACACACACACACACACACACACACACAGGTAGAGACAGACACACAAAGAAAAAAGTGCAATTTGGCAAATGAGACATATTAGGAAAGACTTCATTTGCCAGTTGTGTGTGTGTGTGTGTGTGTGTGTGTGTGTGTGTGTGTGTGTGTGTGTGTGTGTGTGTCATGTGTACCCATGGTGCCATGTTACTGATGGCGTCTGTCTGGGTGTGTGACCTGGCCTGTGGTGACTGCCCTTCATACCAACTGTTCTTTCATGGGAGCAGCAGCGCACATGCACACGCACACATACACTCACACTCTCACTCTCACTCTCACTCTCACACACACACACACACACACACACACACACACACACACACACACACACACACACACATACCTAAAGAAACACTCAACACAGACATTGTAGGAGGTCTCAATGTGCCGTGTGTGACTCCTGTGAGGTCAAAGGTCACATATTGGAAACCAACTGCGGCAGCAATCTGTGGCTTCTTCAATTACTGCAGCGACTCTGATTTTCCACCAGAGACTTTGATGTTGGAGGTTCTTAAAGGAACACGCTGAGCGTCTGTCACTGATGGACACACAGCAAACACTGATCGGACAAGAACATGATTTGCCAGTTTGCTCTTTCTTTAGTTTACTCTGTGTCCGACGGGATCAAAACTAAAACGACTGTATGTGAAAACTATTTATGTCCAAGTTGTTCTGAGAAGTTTAAGGCGCAGAAGCCAAAACCTGCTTTTTGTACAGCTACTTTACACGCCGCCTCCCTCCTACATGATCTATGAGCATCTGAGACGCTGGTTCCAACACAGGTAAACACTATCATTCTGGTTAGACTGCAGACGTCTGAGGTCACATACACGACTCCAACTTTTGTCCATAAGGTTTATATGATGAGGCTGTTCAATATATCAGCAGTATAAAATATTAGCAGTACAAAGCAATTCAAGCACAAAGAACATCCTCCAAGCACAAAACAGTAGAACCGTCACAGAGGCAGAATTTACTGCAGGGCTGCTGTTTCCAACTGCATTAGTGAAAAACTGGCAACTGAACGTTTATCACTGTAAATTTATCAAGATAAAACATGGAGGAAGAGTTGTGTTTGACTAAACAAGAGAGGAAGAGAAGAACTAATCGGAGTATGATGAAATAAACAAATGAACTATAAGTCACTATCTGAGAAGTTAGAGTTAACTTGGTTTTACTGATGTTGAAGACAACATGTATTGTCCTGCTGTCATTTTATTCAGCTTATTAACACGTCGTGTAAAAGCTGGGTTTGAAAAGCCTGAATGAGCCTGAACAAGCTGTTTTCACTTTGTGAAATGAAACGAGTGGAAAGTGGCCTGGTGAACCACAGCGTGCTGTGATGACAGTGACACGCAGGTGTCACGTCCAGGACTCTAACGTGGTCTGCAGACCTGTCAGGAGCTTCCCGCTCACAGAGGACATGATCTTTACTTTGGAGCTGGACAGAATAGCTGGAACGCCCAGAAAGATTTCAGTCTGAGAATTTCAAAAGTCCACCAGATCGAGTGACACCTGACTCCAACCACAAATTCCATCTGGAAAGTGAGAGCCATGGAGAGACAGCAGGCTGTGTGTGCGCGTGTGTACATGTGAGCATATGTTTGTGTGTGTGTGTGTGTGTGTGTGTGTGTGTGTGTGTGTGTGAGTGCACATGTGAGTGTTGGCTAAGTGAAAAGCAGAGTGTGATCGAGCTGAGCGTCTCCTTTCACCCATCCAGCTGCCCGGGGTCACCTTAGGTCAGACCTCCTGTCTCATCCTTCTATTTTGAAACCAAAAATCACGTCTGCGTTTAAGTTTGGAGCATCTGTTTGATTTGTGAAAGGCTCAAGTTGAAGGTCCATGATTGCTACAAAACTTTGAATTTTGTTCCATCACTCGTGTGTGAGAGTTGGTGCTGTCAGGAATTACCTTTGACCTTTGACCACCAAAATGTAGTCGGCTCATCCTCGAGTCCAACTGAACGTTTGTACCAAATTTGGAAAAAGAAGGTGTTCCTGAGATCTCAGGTTCAGGTACGTACATAAACATAGATGTACACCATCAGCATAAGAAAACAACTCAGTTAGTAAAATTATTTTAGCTTCAGAACGTACTCAAGTGTCAAAAGTATATTTATACACTCATTATGAGGAACGGTTCCTCTAAGAAGTTGTTATTTCAGCATTAAAAAATAACAAGAAGCTTTGGCAACATTATTTTCCAAAAAGCTGAATTCTTCCAGGTCGGTTCAAAGATGACGCCGTCCTCTACAGTTTGATGATGTCTAAGAAGCAAAATGGTGAAAGTTATTTTTCTGACCTCATGATGAATCGAAAATCTTCAGTTGTCAGATAAACGTACAGTTAAAAAGAGCAAATTTATCCTCTGGGCTGTGAAGGAGAAGAGTAAAAACCCCTAAACGCTGCCTGTAGATACAGCACAGAGCAAACGTACAAACAGCTGACCAACACTTCCTGTCAGGAACCAGCATCGCCTTCATGTTTTCACTGCACAGTGTCATGTGATCCAATGATTGGATTTCTATCAATACTGTTTTGAAACTGATACCAGGTAAATATTTCAGTCACAGCTCCACATAATAACTTAAATTAAAAATGCATGATGGGATTGGCTCCAGCTCCCTGCAACCCTGGACCAGATAAGCCATTCAGAGAATGGACGAGTGCGATGCCGGCAGCTGATATGCTCTCTATGAATGTCAGTGGGATTTTCAGTGTTGCTGTCATTCGATACCTGAGTGTGTGCTGAGAACACAGAAGCATAACATTACTGCGTCCTCTCACCATGTCTTCGTGTGGACGTGGTATCGGTACATGTGGTCCACGAGGCCGTATTTGTTGTTGCTGAGTGCCTTGTATCCCCCGTGGACGAACACGCAGCCGCTGGCCTCATCGTACACGCTGCTGTGGCCGTAACCTCCTTGGACCACCGCGCCTCCAGCAGACAGAACCTGCCAGGAGTTCGACCCTGAGACACAGAGAGGGGTCCGATTAATGCAGCACACTCACGCTGAAAAATCAAAGTTCACCACAGTTTTTGATGCTTTTCACGTTCATACAAACAAGCAAAGCGCTTTTAATTTTGGAGGTGAGACGGAGAGAGTGAGGCAAACAGTGAGAGAGACCACAGGAAATTAGACTTTTTTGAATGTAAAAGTGTCCCTTTATTAGACCAGCACGATGCATACCCATTAACTCAGGTGCATGGAAAATCTTATTAAAAACAGGCAGGGATTACATCATCCGAGCAGCCCCCGATAAAAGAAAAGACACAGCACAACAAACGAAGCCTTGGAAGGGGGAGGAACTTCAAAAGGCAGAGAGAACATGCCGTCATCTGGAACGGTAAACCCCTGAGACCACAAACAGCACTGAGAGCAGAGAGAGACACTGAGAACCTGAGACCAAATGAGCTGGAAAGCATTCAGAGGTAATATCTCCACACAACCCTCCAAACGTGTCTCTTTTTATTCACATGTAATCTGCACCTGAGTACACCTGCTGGCTGCTGATGGCTATAAAATCACCTGCAAGAAACACGTATAATACTCAAACACTCAACAAGCTGGGACGAACAGAAATAAACCAGAACGTGATAACCTGCTGATCCTTCTTCACATAAACTGACCTGAACTTTATTTACCAAACCTGGTGATGACTGGGTTAAAGCTGTAGTCCCAATCCTTTCAGACAGACTGGGTGTGACCTCAGCTGACAGACTTGTCCTGACTGACAGAAAAAGGAATTGTGTTTATTGGCAAAAACGTAAAAGGCCCTTATAAACGGTCACACGATGGTGCTACTGAAACCAATAAAACGAGCGGTCCTCCCTCAGCTCTTGGCTGACCTTGCCACAAAACCTTCCAGGAATCAACTGAATGCTTTGAAATGATTCTGCTAACTAACACAGAAAGAGGACAGCAGAAAACGAGACACAAAGACCATTTTAAATTGCATAATGTTGAATCCAAAGCACGAAGCCTGCGCACCGACTGAGCTGACTGATCACAAACCGGCTGCTGAAACAGGTCACTGCGGAGAAAGGAGTGGTTACAACGAGGAAGAACTACTGTGTGCCCAATCTGACAGAGAAGAAGTGAAGAACTCCCAAAATATGAAAAAAGTACGACTGAACTTATGAAACAACATACTACATATACTACTACAGAATGTACTACAACAGCTGGTCAAAATGCTCCTTCTCTCGGCTGATTTTAGTTCATCCCGCTTAGGTTGGCATAAGTGAGAATCTACTGTACAAATATACAAAGCAGAAAAGATGTGGTTATATAGAAACTGTCTCTGTGACGCAGTTTAACAGGAAGCACAAGTTTATTCTTCAGCTGTCTTACTCTCTGTTCATCTTAGTTACAACTGTTTGATAACCAAATTGAACAGATCCTATCATAAATACTGAAATGAAATGTTTCTTTGGCTCATACATCATCATCCCTTTACTCAATCTCAAATTTAAAATCATGTGATGGTCTGGCTCTAATGCGCCAGCGACATACTTTTTCAACTGATGAACAACAGAGAAGAAGTGAGTCGCTGACAGACGGCAGAACATCGACTCAGAGAGGATGAACTGAAAACTGAGCAAGAAAGAAGAAGAGAAGCAGTGATAGAAAGAAAGGAGAAGGTCAACTCTTATCTCATCTCTGGCAGCTAATTGCAGTGAACCTGCCTCTCTGAGTGGTCATTAAATCCTTTTACCTCATATTTTACACTCGCTTCCACTTTCCTCTGTTCATCTGCAGGTTGCACTGACTCTCTCAAGCCTAATGATGCTGAGTGCAGACTTACGCTGTGACACTGTCAGAGAGAGAAGAGGGAGGGAGGAGATAGAGGTGGATGAAGATGAAAGTGACAGACAGATGAGGGGAGGGAGGGAAGGAAAAGGTGAGGGGGAAGGAGCGGGAGATGAGGGGGACCGAGGAGGAGCGATGACAGAGCAGGTCAGAAAGGGAGGCCCGGAAGATGAAAGGAAAAAAGACGATGGGAGTCAAAGGAGGGAGATGTGAGAGTGGAGAAGAAGAAGAGGGAAGGAGGGATGAAAAGGAGAGAAGAGGATGACAGGAGGGGAGGAGAGTGAGGAAATGTAGTAGATTCATTAATCATTGTCTCCCCCCAGACACTCCGGCCTGGATGCCACCTCTTAATGACCGCTGTGTGTGTGTGTGTGTGTGTGTGTGTGTGTGTGTGTGTGTGTGTGTGTGTGTGTTTTCTCTCTACAATGGGATCCAACTCCAATTTCAGCTGCTGGTTTACAACGCTGTGTGACACTGCCATCTAGTGGCTGAACAGAGAATCCTAAAATACAAAATAAATACAAAAACACAGTAAATGGTCAGAAGTATTACACCCATCTATGGGTTTAACCTCATGAAATCATGGCTTTTTACATGCTGCCATAACAGCCTGCACTCCTCTGAGAAGGTTTTCTACCACATTTTGAAGCCTGGCTGCATTAGAGAGGGTTCCAGCCCATCCCAAACATGTTGGATGGGGTGAAGGTCAGGTCTCTGCGCAGATTAAACCACAAAAAATATCCTGAGAAAAATCAATCCTACTCCTGCTCTTTTCTCCAACATTACCATCTCCAGCATTAAATGACCACATCAGAGAGCCACACAGAAATGTTTGATGATGAGGGAACAGGCTGTTTGCACACCTCAAGTCAGTGAACTGCAGATGGAGATTTTCTACATGGGAAGCACTATAACACACTCAAAATGCCAACGTTTTGCGACATTTACAGTTACTCAAATCGATCAAACCGAGAAACCACAGGAGCTTTTATTGAGTACCAATACTCGTTCATAAGGGCGAAAAATGCAAGAAATTGACCAAAAAATAATGGAAAAAATAACTTCCTAACTGCCTGCAGAAAGGAGGAGACAGAGGGATAATGGTGGACATGGCGTAACATTAACTATTGTTTTAAATCTATGGTGAGAGATTTAAAGTACTGACTACAAGCAACACCACCAACACCTGTTAATTCAGCGTTTCACATAAAACAGCTGAACGTGAATAAGTACCCTGTCCTGTTTAGCAAAGATCCACGTCTTTGGTGGCGTTTCAGCGACCTTGGCCAGTGGTTAACGCGCAAACCGCCGTAACGGAAAGGTCAACGTTCAGCAGCCTGGACGTTAGTTGCTTGATTAATCCAGTTGGAGAGTTTATTGCTGTTTATTTTTCTTCCGGTTTATCGACACAAACGTCACGTTCGTGTTTTTCTCATATTTTCACAGGAAGCTAAAATTCGCGTGACTACACTGATGCACACCATTTCAAGAAATAATCACAGCAGGCGGCACAATTAAGCTAACAGCAAACAATCATCAGTTTTAAAAATGGATGCAACTCACCAATGATGGCTCTCATTGATCCACAGATCGATAACACACCATAACGGTCTAGTAAAAAAAAAAAAAAAAAACGGTCCAGACGAGCCACTACAGTAAAAACATTTAGTCCAAAACACGACAATAATCCACAGAAAGATGTTTTCTTCTTTAAATCAACAGGCGGCGTACTCTCTTCGGCGTTTTCCGCCGTTACAACTTCCGGAAATATCCACAGATTGGCGCCATTTTCTCTCCAGTTACTCCACGGAGTCTTAGGTTTCAAATGACACCTGACTTGACCAATCACGATCTGCACATAATGCCTAGCAACCAGAGCTAATAAGAGTCTGAGTTGAACAGAAGGACCGCCTTCTCCTATTTGCAGATGACTGGCATTTCAAATAGCCAATAAAATTCTATGCATGACAAACTGCCACAAACAGTGAGTTACTCTCAGCTCTGTCACCTCAAATCAGGGATTATGTGAGAAAATATATGAAATATTCAGTTTCTGTGGTAGTGTTATCAGTTCTTATTGAACTAGTGTAAGGCTTCATGCTGTGGTCCCATTGTGTTTTCAGCTAATAAGTCCCAGATATAGTCATTTGCAAGCATCTATTTGCCAAAAATATATTCAGGTGGAAATAAAACCCTTCTACTTCAGAGTGGGGATAAAAGTTCAGAGTGTTACCCTTCAAAAGAGACCAAAACCATGCAGTACTGGTTCAAGAACAGCTTTCAGTGGGTGTGCATTGCAAAGATGTTTTAGGCTAATTTTTATTGGACTGGTAATCATCCCAACTAGAGCAGTGTCAATGGCAAAGAATGTCAATTTGTGCTGAGTCCATTCTCAAAGTAATAAAAAAAAAAAATATTAAACTAGAAACACAAATATAAATAGTTTTACAAATATCAATTACAAGCCAAACAGTCCGTATTGGAATCCAGAGACCTGGATCATTGAACATGGCCTCCAACAGCTTGAGGAGTCCCTGTGTTTGACTTCCATCAATAAAAAACAATTAAAGACTGGCCAAAGAAACCTGAATCGATGGCAGCAGAGTCAGCAGGTGCACTTACTGATGTTGTACTCCTGGACTTTGTTGATGTAGCTGTAGATTGGCGAGTAGCCGAAGAAGATCAGCATCACCGGCTCACCGTCCGCCAGCTCCACCACGTGGGCAGTGTGTCCCTCCAGGGCGTAGGGAGGGGGCGGGGCTGGTTTCAGTGGTGACCAGGTGCGTCTGGGAATGTTGAACACCCACATCTCGTCCGTCACGTTGGCAGATTTGGCCTCCAGCTTCCCACCAAACATGTAGATGTCATCCTCCATGAGGGAAAAGACACAGAGGGTTGAGTGTGTGATGCTTTTCATTGTGAGGGACGTTTGTCTCCCCCTTCTGGTAGTGAAGGGGGAGACAAACACAGATGCACTGCAGGAATGTCACTGCAGACAAACTCCAGCATGCCGAGAAATACTGAAAGATTTACAGAACAGTGATTAATCAGCATGCTGCAAACTCGTACTGCTGAGCTTAGCTTAGCACTAAGAGTGGAAACACAGGGAAACAGCCAGCCTGCGTCTGTGCAACAACACAATCTGCCTCCAGCACTCATTAAGCTCAATCATTAACACATCTAAAATACTGATTATAGCAGCTTTAAGTCCGTAATGATGAACTAACTTGCTGTAATATGCACTGATCTTCAACAAAGATGAGGAGTCACCTAAAATATCAGCTGAGGGGTGAGGGGTGAAGGTCAGCAGGTCTGCTGGAGTCACTGTTACACCAAATTATGCACGTCTGCTTGTGTTTGAGGTTTCACCAGAAGGTAACGAGTTAAAGCGATGAAGTGATTCCTTTCATGCCTCCGCAGGGCAGCAGAGACAGTCTGGATACAGTACAAACTGTGCTGCCTACAAATCTTCTTCAGCCTTCAGTCGGACACGCCGACCTCGTCCAGACGAAGTCTCACCTTCATCACAGCAGAGCGGAGACATTTGTCTTCATTCTCCCTCCGTCCTTCACTATTAAATGACCTCTTCCACACAAAATAAGCATGTGTCCCAGTATTTGGACAGTGACACATCATTTGATGCGCCGAGCTGTGAAGTGAGTGATCTATCCGGGACACATGGGTGGTTCTGATGTTCCCATTTCTTCACAGGTGACGTGAAGAATGGTCTCCGGAAAAATGCAATATTTTCCTTTCAGTCATATGAAATGACTTCCTCAGTTCCTCAGCTTTCAGTGACGTGCAGTTCTGCTCTACAACAACACGAGGTGCATTCCAAAACTACACTTCACAGGCCACAGGCCATTTTTTATTAGCACTGTTCTCTGTAAATGAGTTACTGATGCTCGTTGGTTTAATAGGCTCGAGGTGTTGGACAGACTGTGTACTGCTCACATACTGTCAAAAAACACTGCAGTGCAATTGTATTACATCACCAATGTGTTAGAAATATACTTAAATATACTTAAAATGAAGCGAATCTAAAGCACACTTCATTAAGCACGCTAATAGTGTGTTACAAAGGACTTGAAAATAAGTATACTTTTCATAAGAACACTTTATTACTTTACACTTTTAAAAGTACACTTTATAATACACTTACAATAAAGTACACTTTTTATAAGTACTTTGAAAAAATCACAGAATTATATTAATTTTTAATAAATTTAAGTAGAACTTAGTGACATGTTTTCAGAAGTGCACTTTTTAAAAGTATATGCCAAAACATACTTTAAATTAAGAAGTTAAAAGTCAAAGTGTACCTGTCATGACTTTTCTATACTTCAGTTATATTTCTGACATACTAGTGTTTGACCTGGAAAAGCTCAAATATGAAACTTCCCGCTGAGCTTTTGTCAAAACGCTGAAGAAATCCTGACATTCGCCGTGTGTCTCCAGCGTGGTTTGTATGTAAATATGTGCAGGTGTGTCTGTTCATGTGCATGGAGGCGCAAAGTGAAGACTGAAACTCTGACTGTGTTCTGTATCTGTTATTTACCACCTGAGTGCATGTATCAGACACACAGCACTGCGTTTTCATATTTTCCTGCCTCAGGTAACTTTTCTGTTTGTTGTCAGCGAAATGTAGAGCCTCAGCTTTATTACCTGGTACAGAGCCAACGAGTGACCGTATCTGTAGAGGGGGCCGCTGCTGACGGGCACCACGTCCCACGTGCTGCTCTCCAGGTTGTAGCTGTAAATGGAAAAGATCAAAGAGTAGTGGAAGGAGTACTCACATTCTTTACTAAACTCCTACTACTACAAGTCCTGCAATCTCAGCCAAAAATCAAAGTATAATGAAGTTATGAGCAGTAGAAGTACTCACTGTGCAGTAAAATGTTCCCGGTCAGTGTCTGACGTGTGTGCACGCTGCATTTTACTGCTGCAGGTGTTTAAGCTCACTTGAAGTACTTTATATTCTGTGTGTTTAATCTGCAGCCATGCGTCATATTCTATAAGATCATCGTATGTTTGGAGTGCGGCTGTCCTGTAAGAACCACGTATCTCTAAAAAGCTTTCAGCTTCGTGACGACGCCGGCTAAGCCTGAGCTCAGCTTTAGAGGACAGACAGACAGCCGGGACAGACCGGGGCTGCTTACTTGAGGACCATGTGGTAGTTGGAGTAGTTGAAGGTGTAGCCTCCCACCACCCACATCAACCCAGAGTGCACCAGAGCCTGATGGGACGCCCGACCCAGAGACTGAGCTGATGGTTTGACACTTGGCAGCACCCAGAAGGCCTCGGTGGAGGGGACGGACAGAGAGCAGTCTGGACCTGAGACAAAGACAGGGAGGACAGACGTGCTTCATTCAAACAGCATCTTTAATGGACACAAACGTGGTTAAAAAACAAAGCCCTCAAAAGACAAAAATGGTGGCAGGAAGAGGAAAAGAGCTCAAATGGGTCTTCATGTGGCGTCTTTGGTGTCTCTGAGGGCAGAATTTGACATTTTAGGGCTTTAGGGCAGATCTGACCTGAGAACAGACTGTACCAACTTTAAATATTTTTCATTAGTGAAAGCTATCGTTGATCACCAAACCATTGATTACCAAACCAATCACCACTGCAGCGTCTGTCTGCTCTAAAACAGCCACAGATGAAAAACCTTTTATTCCAAAAGTCCTGGAGTGAGATCAGACAATCCTTTGACTTCTGGGAAGCTGAACTTGTTTTCCCTGAAAATGCAGTAAAACTATGGAGAGGCAGGCGGTCGGAGTTAAGAGCTGATCAGATGACAGCGGGGGGGTTCTAATGAGGGAGGTGGGTTTGATTAAAGCTCCAGTACCAAACGAGACGGGAGGAGAAGAAACAAATGAAAAACACTCGTCCAGTACGCTCTCCTGCCTGTGGATGGGGGGACGAGGAGCGTGGGGGGACGGAGGGGGACGAGGGAAGGACAAACGGTGGACACGCTCTTTTCATTAACACAAAAACACATTTTTTTTCCTGTGAAGTGGCGGTTGCTATGGCGACTAGCCCCTTTATTACCCCCCAGTGTTTGTGCATCAGATGGCTGCTCCGAAGCGGCGCCTGTCTCCACCTGACTCATTACAGCACCGACACACATCCGTCCACCTCCAGCCTCTTTCACGAACGACTCGTCACTGGCGGCGTTGAGGTGGACGAACCTCCACCCAGAGCCAATTAAAGGTTTGAGCATGAAATCATCACACAAAAAAACACAAACAGGTGAAATTACTTTGATTATTTGGTCCAAACAGAGAAAGGAGGCCTCTGTGTGTGTGTGTGTGTGTGTGTGTGTGTGTGTGTGTGTGTGTGCATGTTGTTGATTACATTCTGATTAATTATTTGAGCTTGAAGCTCGCAGCTTGAGATTTGGGATGGATGCGAGTTGCTGTTTCTCTGATTACTTCCTGTGTGAATGTGTCCAAACGACGAATGAATTAAGAGTAAACAGAGTTTTAATTTCACGCCTCACATCGATTGGTCAGGGTACACACAACATTTTAAATGATAAATTCAGAATAAATCTCCTCAAAAACAGCTGAGGCTTTTTTTGTTTCCTGCACACAAACTGTTTATTCAGATTTAATGTATGTCTGCAGATGAAATAAGATCAAATACTGTTTAAAAATGAACATTTCATGAGTAGAAAGAGGCTTCACTCCTCAGACTGTCGACTCGTGCTTACGCCATTCACCCAGGAGGGGGCAGTGCTTCACCAGCTAATCTAATTTAACTGGACCTTGAACGTCTGGTGGGTTCAGATTAAAAACACTATCGTTATTATGTCAGATATCATTGGCTCTGAATTGTTTTGAGGGCAGACTCAGTTTGTCAGGAGCAGGCAGAGGATAATTAAACACTGAGTGTTTTATTGATGAGATGGCACACACTTCATTAATAAAATGATAAAATACTAATATTAATCTGTGTGTTTGGCACCCAGTCTCATATTGATGCTACATCAGTGTAATTGCCTTCAACAAATGAGGCAGTCCTGAGGAAACTGGCAGCAGCTACAAGCCATTGAGTGTATTTAATATTTATGGACAGTCCGTTTCAGATTTCGCCTCTTTCTTGCATCAAGAAAGAGGATTTTCATCCAGACACCACCGTCCCACGTGTCGTAAAGTTGTTCTGCCGAAAGACAAAACTGCTCACAAATGACACATAAAAAACAAAAATAATGAAGGCACATATATTATGCACCACTAGACAAGATTTCCCAGGACATCACATTTATTGTTTTATCATATAAAATAATATTGAATGAGGCTGCACCGTGTCGGGCATAAACAGGAAAACAGCTGCTGCTGAGCTTTTGTATCTCCTCCTCCTGTCTGTTTCCTTCTCGTTCCCTTTTCACGTTAATAATGAACAAAACAGAAACATCAAAAAGATCCTCTTCTCACAGGCATCGTGGGAGATGTACTATTTGTTCTGAGAAGAAATGACTCTGCTCTGGCCTGATTTGTCGCTATGACACAGTAATTACATGAAGGCATGAAAATGACATATGGACTTCTCAAAATGCTCCACCTGACATCCCAGCATCGATTTCCAGCTCAAAAGACATCCATAAACATTAGAAAACAGCATTTCAGCGACTGCTTCATCGTGAAAGATGCTGAAAGTGGCCGAATACTGTCGAAACAATGGTTGTTTGTAAACATCTTAAAAGCTCAACAAATCAGTAAATCAATGCTTACTGGGATCATCAGCATTACACATGAAGTCCAGCGAGACCAAAAGCTTCTCGATAACCCTCCTCAGCTCTTCTATGGTTTTGATTTCGCAGGTAAAATATTCTGTTCCCTGCTCTCCTACCTTGCCAGCTGTCGTTGCAGACGCACAGCTTCTCTCCGGTCAGGTCGCAGTAGCCGTGATCCGGGCTGCCACAGTTATCCCTGCAGTACGGGATGTCGCAGGCGTCTCCTTTCCAGTACTCCTCGCACTCACAGTACACTCGACCTGAGGCGGAGTTGGTCGTGCTGCATCTGCCGTGGCCTGAACAGTTGTTGGGACAGGAGTTTATCCTGAGGAAGACAGTCAGAGAGGACGTCAAGGAGGTTCTTCAAGGTCATGCAGGCCTGTCTTGATTGTGACCGGCCAGATGTTACTTTAGATAACGCCACAGCTCATGAAAGTAATACTAATGTCATGATTTCTTGCTGAAACAAAGCTCTTATGAGCCTTTTAGCCTCTTTTAGCTGATGGTTTTGATTTTGGAGCACGTTCACGACACGGTTCAGGCTCAGCGCTCTCTTCATCCTCTTCTCCAGATGCAGCAGGTGGCTGCTTTCAACAGGCTGTAATGAAGTCACTGCACACTGCCTGACCAGCACCAAGCGGCAGGCAAACAGTGAAGAGGAGCTGTTGAGGAAACGTGTAGAAACCAAAGAGGTATTTTTCTCAGGAGCTAAAGGACAGTGAAGGTTGGACTTATCTGGACACTGAATGAACACAGGATTGCTCCCTGTCTGCTGAAAGTGTCCAAACAGTCTTCATACACCAAAAAATCACCTCTGTGGAGGAGGACGTCTCAGACTGCATCACTGCTCTCACACTGTGGCCTCCTGCAGTTCAACCATCTCTCCAGGTGTTTGGAGTCAGTTGAACCTGCAGTTATTTGGTTTGGCCAGTGAGCGTCATGGTACAGAAATACTTTACACTGATTGCCATTGTTTTAAAACAGTGGTTGAAATGAACTGAGACCTCCTTGTGTATGTTGTTCAAAACCTACCAAGAAAAATACTTCCCATGGCCATGCTGTGAGGATTTATGAAATAAGATAATGCTGTCAAACCCACACAGTTATGAGACACAATGCTCGCTGTAAAAGTAAGTTAGCCTTCACAATGCATAATTTTTAACAGCACACGCTGCTCCTCTGTCATATCACATTCAGATGCTGAGAGATACGGCCGTGAAAAAAATCATCCTTTCACACAAAGAAATGGTTTGCTGCTGTTACAGGAGGGTCGCCATGGCAACCTTTATCTCCCGTGTGTGTGTGTGTGTGTGCGCGTGCGCGCGTGCACTGAGAGCCTTGAGGCTGTGTGACTGTACAGTAACTGTCCTCACTCCTCCCATGTGTCCAACCTTTCACACATCATTCAATTCTCCATCATGGCACTCACTACTGGTGTGTGTGTGTGCATGCATGCATGCATGTGTGTGTGTGTGCGTGTGTGTGTGTATGTGTGTGAGTAAGGGGTGGTGACATGGCGCAGACAGCATTATGATGTACAGGATGAATTCATCTTTGCGCTGTGGTGGGACGGCAGCACGCAGACAGAGGTGACGCATTTATGGTGAAACAGATCCAAACCTGTTAAGGTTGTTATTGCTTCATCATGTGACTCAGATTTAAAGTGTAACCACTAACAAGCTGTAAGCCTCAATGAAGCAGCTCAAGCTGAAGAGTCACATGAAAGCTGAATTTTGAATGCAAACCATCTGATTTGTTGTTGAGGTGTGACGCCTCCATCACTTTTTGCCGGACCTGCTTTCAAACAGAAGATCTGTCGCACACCCTCAGACGGACTGACAGCTGGTGCAGACGGCTTTCTTCAGGCAGACATTTTTTGATTTGTGAGGTGAAACTGAATCATTAACGATGGCCCAGTTCCATTAAGTCTCAGTAAGTCATGCCAGCAGGGCAGCATTCACAGCAACAAAGCCACAGAACGAGCTCACCTAAACACAACACAGTCTGTATTAATGTTAATAATCAGACACGTGCTTTTCCTGCAACCACAGGCCACTTAATGTTCTGACAGTAAGTGAACACACCACGTTAGCCAACATTCAGCTGATGCTAATGTGATGTTTCAGAGGTCTACAGTAGAAAATTTGACCAGGTGTGACAAAGCAGGTGAGAACACGCCATCCTTTCTGAGTCAGCCTCCTACACCCTTTCCAGCCGCTCTGCTCAGGCTTCCACACACCAGCTGTTTCCAGAAAAACAAAGAACTATTTTTCCAGGGACAAGAATCCAGAGAATCCAGAATCCTAAATATATGTGAGCTTCAAGAAATGGGATCTATTCCACAGACCTGAACATTTAGATTGCTGCTTCACTCTTTTTGGGCTCCATCAATGCCTCAGAAAGAAAAGTGCTCTTCGATGGTGTTTGCTCTGCTTTCATCACCAGCTAGCTGCTAACCTTGCGTGCTGATTGGTGCTGGGCAGGTGGCGCACTGCGTGGGTTTGTTAGCTAAAAGAGGCCAAAAGATGCAGAGCTGGAGGGAACTCCTTCACTTAACGTTAGATTTAAAGGCGTTGTCTTAGCGGAAAACCCAAAAAGATATGTGTATTTAGATTAGGGACTGAGACAGAAAGGCAGACAGAGAGGCAGAGGGGTCGACGTGTGGACGTACGTGTAGGCGATGTTGAAGCCCGTCAGGTTGTACGCAGCGTCGCTGAAGAAGTGAAGCAGAGCGTAGCCGGACGTCGTCACAACCTCTGGGACTGTCTCGTTCCCCCTGGTCTCTGGAACTACCAGACCACTGAAAAAGACACAGAAAGAGAATGAGACAGACAGACAGCCCCTTTAAAAATGTAATAATAAGAAAAAGCATTTTGAAATGCTGCTATATTTTATGGACTCTGGTCTGAAAGCATCAGTGGAGCTGCAGACCCACTGAGATGAGCTTTAAAGTAAAAGAACATCGCAGCGCAGAGTCAGACCGCATTTTGTTTGTATTTGTTTGATGAGCGTTTCAGTGGGTGGGGGGGCTGGTGGTTTCTTATTCGGTCGGCCTGTCTCTTTTAATAAATGCAATGTGCTGCAAATGTACCCTCACCCATAATGAAGCGGAGTCAAAGCCTCCTCCCTGCTGCTGCAACTGCAGCCTTTTTTCAACACAAGTATTTTTAATGAACAGTGTAAGCTTATTTATTGTAGGTAATAACCCCACACAAGTCCAGGCTTTGTGTATTCAAATGCGAGATAATTTGTCCTTGGGTGGAACAGGCTGAATTAGCTCCTTCATATCCTGGGAGCAACTGAACTCTCAACAGGAGATAAGCCTCAATGGAGCAGCGTAGGAAGCGAGAGGTTGGTAAATTGTTGTGGTATTACTGTTTTTTTAATGAATTTCTGTCAAACAACAGTCACACCCAAATGCTTGTAAATTGTGATTTGGAAAAAAAAGGAAAATATGCAACAAAGCCCCAGAAAAAGAAGTGGCATTCAGGGCTAATGGGGGTAATTGCGATATTTTGCGTCTGTTATCTCTGCATTGTGGTAAATGTGTAATTATGACGCCCATTGTTTGCCTTCATGGAGTCATTTGACTGCCTAAGTACAAATTCACTGGACCTTTTGAAGCTGTGCTAAGGGCTACCTGAGTAATTTCCATACCCCCCCCTCCCCCCCGGCTCTCCCCCGCTCAGAACAGCAGGCGCTCACCTGAAGACGGCAATCAAAGGGGCGTAAATGGAGTCTCCATCATACACGTACATGTGGTCCCAGCTGCACTCTGTGGCAAAGTGATTGAAGCGCAGCCTGAGGACTGCATTAGGACTGGGAGACGGGAGAGGAGACAGAACATACAGGTGTGACAAAAATACATCTGATGAGTGTGAATGTGTACCCTTATGCTTCATACCATCTCCACTATTCATGAAGTCTGCAGTTATGATCACACTTCAGGGATCTGCAGAGCCTCAGAAAACCTTTTTGCTAAACTGAAGTGATTATTAAAGAGAACCTTTGCTGATTTTCAACCAGCTTTGCATCATAATGACGAAACTGAATGTATGAAAGTGCTGACAGGAAAGTGAATAACCGGGTTAATCTGTGTCATATCCAAATATGATCAAAACCAAAATCAGAATCCAAACCAGGATACTAGTGTGGATTAGCATGCATCTATTTTAGATCCTTATTAGCATTGGGGCTAACAGCAGAGGAAATGCTCCAGGGATTCATGCCCCTGAACACATGAATGTGCTCAGTAAATTTCATGGTAATCAGCTCATTTGGTTTTGATATTGAGAAAATGTTGATGTGATCATGGTGCTGGAGAAAAGCTCTGTGGATCCCCACAGAATGATAGATTCATCCACTGGGGACTATGAATGTTGAAAACAGGTTTCATGCGAAAGGTGTCATCAAAGTTTTGGTCAATCGGTCAGTTTTGACCTAAACTTTGAAAGCTGAAACATCAAGCCTGAAGCCATTATGACCAGCCATAAACATTCCTTTAATGTACATCTTAACTGTGTTTGGGTGAAACCAGACCAGCCTCTCTTCATAAAGAAGGCCTGATCGGATTTTGGAGCTCTGCAACACTTTCCCTTTAAAAGCTGCAAAAATCAATCGAAAGCAGCTCTCAGGGCAAACTGAAGAGTCAGATGAAGAACTCAAGGATGACACATTAGTGCAAGTGGATCTAGTTGCAGAAGAATAAAGACACAGTTGCTCTATCCGACGCTGGATAACCTCAGATTTACTATCAGTGCAGCACAGTAGATTAAAAGGAATCAATCTTTCAGGCAGCAGCATGAGAGAACATGGAGAACAATGCATGTTGAAAGGTGGTAGGTGTTTCTATTGTGTACCACAAGTGGAGATTTTGACCTGCTGGCAGTGCAAAAAGCTAGAGAATTATCAGCCATTCATCTTCAGGGGGCATGGAGGCTTGCACCACATTTATTGGCAATCCATGCAAAGTTCAAGGCCTTTGAGGCAAATTTGTGGTTTAGGATTTGGGGATTTTTAAATAAAGTGGAATTAGCTGAAAATATTCAGCATGGTCTTTTCAAATATTTCACTGAGGCCAAACTTTCCCTCAACATCTTCAGCTTTTGCCCAAAGCCAGCGCCCCAGAGGATACAGATTACTGGAGAGGTGAGCCTAAACAGGCAACATTTTATCTGCTCACAGCCACCATTATGTTAGCGGCTTTAAATACAATTACATAGCTATTACAGTGTGCATTCAGCTGCCGCAGCATGCATCTCTGAGCAGCGAGGCAACTGTGGAGCACAATAACTGCATTCACAAACAAACTCCTTCTATTTACACAGTAATAAGGCTCTCTTTGTGTGGAGCCCTTAAACCAGATATAAAAAAAGATACAACAACACAGTTTTTACCCAAGTGGAACTAAGTAAGATTAATAATATAGCAGCAGGAGAAGAAAAACAATGATACTCACTATCCCTCTATTAGCCAAGTGCATTTGGTCTTGTACTTATAGTTTACTGGTCCATCTGTGAGAGCGCCGGACAGGTCTGTTAACCTGGAGGAAGACATGCAGAGGGGAGAGGAGACACAGCTTCAGTCTCACATTCAGAGATAAAACCTCAAATCAAATGCATGTCTCAAACTTGGGTCATCATGAACACGCAACTGAGCACCCCCCTGTGAATTCTGGGAGGCGTGAAGTCTACGGTCTGATCCAGAACAGGGGGCCCCTGCACCTGGACAGATCATAATAAACCAGTGAGTCTCTGTGACTCAGGGGGCCGCCGTGTCAGTGGCTAGATCATATCAGTGGATGGATGTGATTGGCACATGTGCTGCAGCAACTGGCCAATCAGCATTATGCTGGTGAAGCGCGATGAAGCAGACAATGAGGAGAGAGAAGAAGTCTGGATTCAGGTTTGTGCCTAATTTACAAGAGGAGACAAATAATTATCAAATCATTATCTGCAGTTTTTTAAGGAAGTGTGGCGTCTTCATCCCCAGGCAACAGGAGATGAAAATGCAGTTCCTGTTTTTGTAAATTATGACAATATTAGCATCACTGAAAATTTCAATTCTTTCAGACAAAATGGTGAAATCAGTCCAAACATTTTTTACACATGTCAGCTGCTGATTGGGCCAGGTGACGTTAAATCATACTTCAGACGTGGTGGATCCTACGGGCCGTGAAAGCAACACGCTTCTGAAACTATATTTCACACAAACAAAGACATAACTTAGTGTACGACTTGGCTGAACTCACAAGATGAGACATAGCTTGCCAGACAGCAATTCACAAAGTTTAGAAAGTTTCCTCTAATTCACAACAACTCACTGAACTGAGCGACTTTTTAAATGCAGTCTGGTACTGACTCTGTGCGCGATAAAGAAGTGTGTTGTCCTCTTTTATGTGATGTTTTTACAGTCAATAATACAACATACAGTGTTTCTGCCTGTCTGTCTCCGTTCTGTCAACAGTGTCCTCACACAGGGTCTCATGTTCTCATAAATCAAACAACAGTTTCATAAATAATAAGCAGAAATAAAACTTTTAGTACTCGTTAGGGTTACATTTAATAGTTCTTGGCTCCTGGCAAAGTAAAGAGAAAGAGGGTCCCCAAAGATCTTACCTCTGGCCCCCTGTAGTTGAGCCTGGTTGTGACCCCCTTAAACATCAGGGACTCTCCATCATTCAGATCATGAGATGTGCAGTAGCTGAAATTGGTTTGACATTGTGAACGGATCGAGTGTGAGGCAGCGTAGGAGGCTGAGAGAGCAGCCAGCATGAAGCAGAGGTTTGTCCCAAAAACAGACTTCCAACACCACGAACGTCATCTAAATCAGTTCTGTTTTAATCAATACGGGACATTTTCTGTTACTATTTCAATAATTCTGAAAGCTCAAACACCAAATCAAACAGCAGATTACCTTTAATGATGACGGATGATGATAATTAGACCTCTAACATCTACACAGAGGATCTGACCCAGCTACATTATTTAAGTGTGGATTCTTTCTCTGTGCCATTCAGCTGTTTACCTGCTTCTGCTCTGAAACCAAAGCGGCAGCGCTGGTCTGCACAGTCCGTGGGAGCTAATGCATGTGTGAAAGGTAAAGAAGGAACCTCGTGGAAGATGACGGCGTGGTTAACGGTGGAGACCTGAACATCATCTACATGGTTAAGAATTGCTAAATTTCGATGCTGAATTCACTTTGAAGGAATAGTTTGACATTTAGTGAAATGTGCTTATTCACAAGGTCAACAGGACTCTCACTTGACTCATTTGGCTTGTTCAGATTGAGCTACGACTGGGGGCGATTAACGTAGCTTAGCATAAAGGCTGGAAGCAAAAATCCACTTAACAGAAACTCTAAAGCACACTAACTAAACATTATATCCTGTGTTTCATTCATAAACTATGAGAAATTTAAAAAGACACATTTGTGGTTTTTAGGGCGAGTTCCATACCAGCTACAAGCTAAGCTAACTGTTTCCCCCAGTTTCCAGTCTTTATGTTAAGATAAGCTACCTGCATGCAACTCAAAAACATGAGATGACATTACGTAATTTGGTGTTAATGTAGGTTAGTTTGATAAAAATAAATCTTTTCCTCAAGTCGTGCTGGGATGCAGTATTTGTGAAACCAGCTGGAGTATCAGAAGGAGAAATAAATGAACCAACATATTAGAAATATGGAAATATGGCTGATAACCAGACGGAGCCTCGAATGAAGGAAACACTGGCGGTGGCAGAATAACAATGTTCCTGTGAACAGATAAATCATGACATCCCACTCATGTCCGGGTACAACAGCGCGTGTTACTGTTGCCATAGCGATCCCTACATGACATATTCATGTGTAATAACCACAATGCTGCTGTGAGTGTGTGCGTGATAACCGCTGGTCACACCTGTCAATCAAAGTAATCACATTCCACTGCTGCAGGGAGGGAGAAGGTGAAGATGGAGACACACACACACACAAGTGAACACACACATGATGGTGTCACGCTGAAGACATCGCAGCCTGCCTCGGGGTGGACAGTGTGTGTGTGTGTGTGTGTGTGTGTGTGTGTGTGTGTGTGTGTGTGTGCGTGCGTGCGTGCATGCGTTCATTATGCAGTTTCACTGTAGGCTCTGTGGTCGCGGTGGTGCGTTGCCAGACCAGACGGAGCCAGAAAAACAGAGCAAAACTTTTTATTGGGTTCTGGGTCAGAAACTAAACTAAGAAAATTATCATCTATTTTTAGCAGCTTTCAAAGGTTTTCAGACGATGTTCTTTGCAGGGTTGAAGCAAGACAAGGCATGTGTGAAAGTGCGGTACCAGCAGGGGGTGATAATGACAGGATCAGTCCACCTGGGGGTGTCGGGCAGGGGTCAGGGTGGAGGGATGGGTCATGCGTCCGTGTTCTGTACTGTATACCGAATGAACAGCACAACTCAGTGCAGCTATTGGTTATATCTGATCCAAACAACCTGTTCAATACACCACAGGCTGATGCCACCCACCTACTCTAATCCAAGGCGTGTCTGCCTCTGTGTTTACATTGGAAACAATGGAAGTGGCAGCGACTGGCGGCTGTCTGAAAGCACCTTAACAGCACAGCTGAGGATGCACTCGGTCTTTGCCGGCAATGAGTGATCATGTGAGTGAGGCTCACCGACATTTGACCGCCCGGGCTGACTCTGGCTCTGATAGGAAAATAATGGGATCATTCTTTAAGAATTTGCCGAAGGACCTAAAAGGGGGCAAACCAGCCCGTGAGTTGGGAGGCAGAAACACACCATTATCATCAGCATCAGTCAGTGCATGAGATTAAGAGTGTGTCAGGCCAAATGTGCTGCCTCCCTGTAATGAGAGAGGAAGAGGGAGGGCGAACAGATTGCAGCACAGCCGGACACAGGCCGCAGAAACAGGCTGAAATCCTGCCAACAAACAGCACGGACCACATATATGCATACGCTCACAGGCACACGAGGTGGAAAGGAGGCAAAAAAAAAAGCGATGAAGAAGAAGACAACCCTGCCCTTCACCCTTTGTTCTGAGTCACCTCTCATCCCCTTCACTTCCCTCGTTTCTGTCCAACCTCCGAGCAGTCCCTGATGATCACAGTTGGATCCTCTGGCCTTAATCCCAGATTAGGAGGCAAACATTCATGTCATGATGCTGTAATGCCTGACTCAAATTATGATGATATTGACGACAATGATCAAGAGTCTCTGTTATGGATTGTTGCTGCTGATGATGCATGAACTCTGTAGATCTCTGGAACGATATTCACGAGATCTATTGTTGTCTGTGCTGTCTTATTACTGCCGTTGTGTTATTAATACTTACATTTCTCAAAATTAAAACCATGCTTCACATTCCACAAGCTCTCTGTGAAAACAGAAATTTCACATTTCATGAAGAGCATTAAGAGGTGAGGAGGAGGAGGCAGCAGGGGTAATTAATGCAATATTCTTATCTAAAAAAGACTTGCACGTATTCACTTCCCTTAAAATCAAATAGCATACAATGCACTGGACCACACACTGCACAGAATGTCTGAAATGATCCTGAACTGGTCTGTCTCTGCTGAAGGGGCTTCCTCAACTGGGAAACTCCTCTGGGTCCATTCAGTCGAGTGCTACATCCCACCAATAAAGGGCTGTAGCACTTGATATATTTCCCACAGCTCCAGTCTGCCACAGTGTGGATGCTGTGTCTGACAGCTGAAAATGGAGAAATGAGAAAAAGGGGCAAATCCCTCCAAGGAAGCCAACATAAGAGGGCAGCAATTTTAAGTTCTGTACTATTGCATTAGCTAAGCTAACAGGTGATACTCCTACCACGAAGGTATGAGCCTACATGACAGCTAGCTAGCTGCTAATGAGCATCGGTCATGGATGCATTATGTGTTTGGTTGTCAGCTTTCCTGCCAAGTTGCACCAGTAGCCGAACAGCACTGCAGCATCCCCTGCAGCCTCAAACACCACCATTATGACAGGACACTGCAAAGGTCAATTATCCCTCTCTCATTTTTAGACTATTTACTGTGCACTCAACAGTTTAGAATTAAAATATAACACTTAAATATTTTTTGCCATTCATAGGCTCAAACCAAGATATTGCAGGTTAGATCCATTCATCCATTTTCTATCCCCAGCCAGCCTCTGCAGGGGGATGCAGCCTGTCACATCTGACTCTGGCTGAGAGGTAGGGAACATCCTGTACAGGCTGCCAGTCTATCACAGGGCAGACAGATATGGACAGACAACTGTTCACACTCAGCTTCATTCCTCTGGACTGTGGGAGGAAACTGGAAACCCACACAGGCATGGGGGGGACATGCAGAGAGGCCCCAGCCTGCCGGATGCCTCGAACCCAAAACCTTTGTTGAGTGAGCCAACAGTGCAAACCACCGAGTTTTTAGCATGATGCTTTGAATGCTTTCACCACTGTTTATTCCAAATGTAAATCCCAAATCATAATTCTGTAATAATAATAATCATAAACTTTATTTGTATATCACCTCTCATACAGGAATTGCAGCTCAAAGTGCTTCACAAGAAAGAAGTGACATGCACCAAGTGGGGGCTTCACATTGAAAAGATAGAATGGACATAAAAACAGATAAAAAGATTGAAATAAGGATGAAATTAGAATAAAGACAAAACATAAAAGCAAACAACGGTAAAAATAGAGTGGAATAAGGCAAAATGATGGTAAAGGTAGGCTAAAATAGATTACATAGAAAGCATAAAATAAAGTAAAATACAACATTTAAAGAAGTGCAGCAGTGTACAAAAGCACAAAAGTTTCAGACTTGTATCAGGAAGTCAGAGCTCCTGAAAGGCTGAAGTGAAGAGATCAGTTTTTAACTTTCTTTTGCAAATATTCAGCGAGCTGCTTCCCTGATATCTGCATGTAGTGTGTTCCAGAGCTTTGGGGCGTAATGGACAAAGGCTGCGTCCTCAACTGTTGCTGGAAACCTCCAATAAACCGGCAGCAGGCGAAGGCAGCGTTTGCAGCTGAAGAGGGAAAACAGTCCCAAAACGCTTAAGAAGAGTACGGTTAGTTTAAAGAAACTTTGTGATTATCATTTATTCTCTCACACCCGACACTTTGCCGCCTAACTGACGATGACAAGGTGAATTGGGGTAAAGCCTTGGTGTGGCCCTCCTCCCAAGTGAACCACTCAGAGCAGACTGACTGTGCATAGAGGCTCAGCCCTCTATGAAAACATGCCAAAGGTAGATCCCATTCATAGTTAATGAGGAGCTGACTGGAGTGGCATCCTACAGCCCCAACAAGCCATCACTCCAAACGCCGGCCCCATTAATCCTCCCAAAAAAGCCTGACATAGAGGAGGACACACACACACACACACACACACACACACACACACACACACACACACACACACACACACACACACACACACTTTCTGCCAGCTGAGTTATAAATGGTGACCAGAGACAGTCCAGGGGTTCACAGCATGAAGCCAAAGTCCATCTTCTCCAGATTCCACAGGACTAGAATCAGGGTTCACACACACACACACACACACACACACACACACACACACACACACACACACACACTTATATATATATAGGCCTGCTGGTATACACACGGAGAGAATAAGAGGGTGATGGTGGCAGAGGAAGATGAGAGAGGAGGAGAAGAAGAGACAGAGAGCAGCGAGATAAAACAGAGACAGGGACGAGGGGATGAGGTGTAGAGGATGAGAGTCCGGCACCCTTTGAAATATTCATCTGCTCTGGGTGAATAATTGATGGCGTACAGAAGACAGATGCATGAAGGACAGACAGACAAATGGATGGAAAGAGAGCGTGAGGGATAGAGGGGGCAGAGCTCATGTCTCAGGTAGAGGAGGTACAAATCTCCTCATTTTCTCTGACGCCGCCTTCAAACGTTGACCACGACTGCTCACACCATCACTTATTTACTGTCACACACAGCAGCCTTTCTTACAAATCTCTTGTTTACAATGATGAAAGGCAGTAAAAGAATCCTATTTTTTAAATAAAGTTTTACCATTAACAGACTAGAATAGCAGACACAGTATCTGACATATAGGAGCAGATGTCCTCTCATCATCAGGCTCACTGCGCCCTGCGAGGACTCGGTGGACGAGGCTCATGAGTGAATTCGTGGACGCTCTGCAGACCGAGCTGCTGAGGCACAACATCGCAGCTGGATGATTGAATCCGCCCTGTGGAGGCGCAGAGGTTTCATGGCAACACCCACCATCAGACTGCTCAGAGACCTGGGAACGAGAGGCCAGAGCTCAGCCATCAAAGCTGCGTCAGAGGCGGCAGAGAGGAGCAGCCGACGCTTCTGGATGAAGAGGCAAGACCCCCGCCGGGCCCCTGAATACAAGGTCATGATGACACAGAGGGGGGTCTTTCTGGGAAACCAGAATTCACTGTTGAGCCCTCCAGAGGCGCCGTGGAGTCAGTAATGAACCGTCAAAGAAGGAGCGAGGATTCAACCTTCCATCATTACTTCACTGATGTGTTCATCAGCGAGAGGATTCTTTTCTGAGCGTTCGCACAAAAGACACGTCTGAAGTCTGATCCTGAGTCTTTGAAATCTCCACTCTCTAAAATAAATGAATTATCTCCAATTCACTGAGCTGCAGGACACATTCTGTATCAGTGTGAGCCGCACTGATCTGTTGTCTGTTCCAGCTATAACGCATTTTTGTTATTAACTTTGTTGGCATGTCTAAAAATTGCTTTAATGACATTGACAGTCTTTGTTTTCAAGCAAGATGCACAGAGCAGAAAGCATGAATAAAACATGGTAAAGAAAGAGTGAAAGAATGAAACATATAGTTCATATTACAGGATGTGAACAGCTGCTAGTGGATGAGGGATTTTTCCTAAGATAATATAACAAGATGAACTATCAGCCATTAGTCTGAGGTGGCAGCAGATATTTAAAGAAGCCACAGTGTAAGAATTACACCAGAGGCCAGGAAACTGATGTGTTGTGTATTAAAAACATGTGGAGAGTCTCAGTTTTGGACTATTTCACTGATCAACACCTGTGGCTGTAACCAAGAAAAGAGGCTTGGAAGAAGATGCCTAGCTCAAGTAAACGAAGAAGTAAACAGTAAAAGTTTTCAGATGTGCAAAAATCAATCAATTTTCCCTCTTTTCATTCTATTTCTTTCATTTATTCTCTGCTGTGTCTCTCACTCGTGTGTTATTTTAGATTACAGGCATACTCGGAGATGAAGGGCATTCCTTGGCAAGCTTAGACAACTACAGCTCCCAGAAGCCTTTGCCAGAGGCCAGAAATCAGCTCAGACGGACGTATGGACTTCTACTCTCTACTGTCACGCTGTACAGCCTTGGGACAGTTAATGCATCAGCGGATTTAAGATTGCATGGGTTTTAATGGCAGCTGTAAGGAAATCAAGTTACACTGGTGTTAGCTGATGGCTTATGTGTCCAGTCGGTGTGCAGTGACGCCCTGAGTGTCTCCATCCATGAGCCCATTACACAGCCAAAGTTAAGCAGACTGTCCAGTCCCCTATAAGGACAGAGGAGGTGAGGTCAGGAGGTGAGCTGACGGCTCAGTGTCCAGGATGCATGAAAAAAGCCTCGTTGTATTGATTTTCTCCTCCTGCTCCTCCACTACAACAGGACAGACATTCACTAACCGCCGGACTGTGCAACAGCGTGGTGACACATAATCAAAACAAACACAGCCACACACACACACGGCTACACAGGCAGACTCTGAGTAACAGCGTCCAGTCAGCTGAGAGTGACATCACGGCCAGAACAGAAAGACGCACACATGTTTGCGTTGAACCACTCGACTGTGTTTTCATTCCCCGAGCCTTTAATCATGACCTGAAGCCTTCACGCTGCACGCCCGTTCCTAAACATCCTCAGAAAGGAGCCTGTGAAAGAGGCCGGAGCTGTGCAGGACTGAGCTCACTTCACAGAAATGTCCTCCCTCGTGTGAGAAGAAAAAATCATAAAAACTCACACGCTTGAAAATCCTCCAAGAGCAGCAGACCTCCTCGACTATATAGTCTTATATGACCATATTTAGAAAACACAGCTCATGGCCATGACTCATTCCAATGAACCGTATAATTCCCAACAATGCACAACACCCTGGAATTCCCTGTCAGGCCAGTCGAAACCCTCCCAAAATCTAAATCTGGACACCGAACTCACCGTCTGCCGCTGCAGCCTGACTGCGCTCAGCAGCGCCCATCGTCCCATCTGCCCGGGAACACCTCTCCTTTTGGCACTTTCTTCCTTTGGCTTCTCGTCTGAATCCGTCCTCTGAACACCTTTAATGTGGCCCATTAAAGGTGGTATAATCATCAATCTGCCATCGCGTTCAAAATCAAGGAGCAGCTCGGTGGAAAAGGAACAAACTGTGTAGAAATCACGAGCTGAAGGCGACCTGGTTCTCCTGCTGCAGGCCTCAGCTCTGACTTCCTCTGCTGTAAATCCATTCAATGAAGCCAAGAAAAAAAGCACAAAGAAGGTGGCTGATCAAAGGTTTCACAGAGAGACAGGCCTCTCCTGTTACTGTGAATTAATAAACAGACACTACTTTTAATTCTGCACATGTATTCCATTTGCTTGAGGAGCTCTAAATATTAAAGTGAAGAAAGTTGACACTCTGCCGCAGAGGGATTGGAATTAAAGTTCATTTTTCTGAGGTAACATCACCACCAGCCGAGTGAAATGAGTGCAGAGCAGAGAGCTCCACCGCTGCCTCGCAGACATGTTTAATGCAAAATCAAGTATGTAACCTCCTCCTCACTTTTCCAAACCTTTAATTCATCCTTGCTCTTCAATCAAAAGCCTTCTGTTCCAGGTGTCAAACCAGACGGGATCGTCTCAAATCACAGGTCACAAACATGGACGCAGACTTTCATCAGGAAACATTTACATAATTTTACATGATTTGTTGAGTGAATGGAAGTGAGAGGCTGTTTGCAGTCACCTGATGTTAAACCTCAGAATCTGTGGTTTGCAGAAACGTACAGTGAAAACATTCACTTTGGTGTGAATTCCAGCTGGGCCTTCAGATAAATGCTAACACATCTTAAATTAGCATGTTAGCATGCTAACATCTGCTAATTAACGCTAATCATGAACTACAGCTGAGGGTGATGGGAATGTCATTTGTTTCAAGTATTAAGCAAACCTGACGGTGGCGCTAGCTTCAAGTGAGCGTACTGCTGTTCTCCACATGCGTAACGCTGCACAACAATCAGCATGAACAGTATCACAGCTCTCACACTCACACAGTTTGCTGCTGTCCTGTTTCATCTCTGTGAGAATGAATCGTTGTAGATGCTCTAACTAGGCTTAGACGTGTTTATTTATATTAAGAAAAAGTCAATACAATCTGTCATTGAGGATTTCAGTTATGAGCAGTTCCTCAGTCTCACTTCTCAAAGATGAATGCACTTGTTTTTACAATTTGAACCCATTTCACTGTAATAAATCTGAACAACACGTCATTTGTTAGCACTGAAAATACTTTTTGTTGTTGTTTTTCCAGCGTGGCAGCTGCTGTCACTTCTCTAACGTCATCTTTCTCTACTTTTAGCAACATCTGTAAACAAATCTATCATCTCTGAGTGTTGGATTTTGAGCACTGTGCCTTCTTTTAAATGTCCAACACGTTTTGAATGAGGCTGTCTTATTGAACAGAGCTGGTATCCTCATACAGCAGCCTGAGTGGATCATCTCATGCCCGGCACACATGTTGGGACATAAAGGCAGATGAAACGTCAAATATTCAGTCTTGTAATTCAGCGTATTTTTCCATAATCTGTAGTTCTCACAAATCTCTAGCTCACATCCCCCGAGGGAACAGATTAACGCTGCTCTCCACGGTCGCCTCAGAGCTTTGTGTCCTGACTCTGTCCTGCCAGCAGTCACAAGAATCCATCGTACATTATTTCACATGTACGGCGCCGATACGATCAAGCCACTGGCAGTACATCCACTTTCCAATTTCCACACCTTTTCTGCTTGTATTTAGTTCAAACAGCCTTCAGATAAAACAGAAAGTAATATTATCTGTGACACCTCTTGAATGCTGCGCAGGACTCTCGCAGTGGAGGAAACACACACGAGATAGCAGCAGAGCTACATAAAGCCAGTGATGGATAACCAGACAACCCAGAGATGACGGCCGCATTGTTCACACCAACGAGCATGCACACAAACGCACACACCAGGTGCAGGGGTCCCCGAGCCTGGGCCAATAGTGAAGATTGAGAGATCTGTAGTGTGTGTGTGTGTATGTGTGTGTGCGCGTCAAGGGAGAGCAAAAGAGGAGATGAATGACCAACAATTGAATAACCTTGACCTTCTCTGCAGATATCCTTTATTAAAAATCAAGAAAAGCCCTTCTGCTGGGAATAATGAGAGCAGAGAGTGAGAGTGTGTGTGTGTGTGTGTGTGTGTGTGTGTGTGTGTGTGTGTGTGTGTGTGTGTGTGAGTGTGTGGATGATTGATGTTACTGGGTCTCTATCACCTACAGTATAGTCATGGTCCAATGGCTTTCACACCGGCGCATCATTCATCGCCAGCCCCTCCAATATCTCTCTCTCTCTCTCTCTCTCTGACACACACACACACACACACACACACACACACACGCTCTTCATATGGATCCTGTACCTCAAATAAGGTCAAAGCAAAGCTAATAGGAACATGGCACGTTTAAATAGAACTGAGTCAACAGAAGAGCTGAGAAAACAAGAATGAATAAAGGAAGAGAAGAAGAGAATAAAGAACAGGGGTGAGGAGAGGGGAAAGAAAAACAGAGCAGAACACAGAAAAGACAGGCTGAAAAAACAAAACCAGACAAAAGGAAATAAAGGAAGAAGAAATGGAGAGAACCTTAAAAGAGAAGAAAAGAAGAAAGGAAAGAAAAACATGAAAGACTGGGACAGAAGCAATGAAAAGAAGAGAAATGAAAGAGGCAGGAAATGGTGACAGAAAGAGGAGAAGGGGAAAGGAGAGAAGAAACAATCAATAAAGAGGAAAAAGGAGAGGAAAAACAAAGAAGAAGAAGAAAGGAAGAAAGGGAGGAAAGTGCAAAGGAAAGGAAGAAAGCTAACACACACACACACGCACACACACACGCACACATCCTCCTGTGCTATCACACACAAACACACAGCGGGCTGCATATCGATGTGGACATCCATACACATGAGGCGACTGCGCCTCACCCGTCCGCCTCGGCGGGACGGCGGAGTCATATTCAAACATTCATCCTCTCGTCCTGAGGTTCTGTTCTGCTGGTTCCTCAGCAGAACCTCAGCCGTCCTCAAGACTCGTCTCCCTAATGACTCTCTACTCGAAAGGTTAATAGACTTTATGAGTCGGTCTATTAACCGCTGCCCCGAGGTCGGTTATCCCGGGGAAACTAAAAATGTCGTATGAGGGAGGAAAGTCACAGAGCTGCAGATTATACCAACGCTGCACCTGCCTCAGAGATTAAAGCTCAGATCCAGACATGATCAGCATCATGATCGTTAGATTAGTCTAACCTCTAATGCACACACTGCTCCAGCTGGGCCGTCCTTTTTGTCCACTGGAGCACCCGTACTTCTCACTGTGGACTGTTGCTTCCTGGTGACTGCAGAACAGAACCGACTCTAACAGCATCAGTGAGTCCCTCAGACGCCTCCTCACAGGAAACAACGAAGGACAGATGACATTTAGCATCAGACGTCCCCCAAAACAACATGTTAACTTTCTCGTGAGAAAGCAAAGGAGGAAGTCAGGTAACGTCGAGCAGCAGCGTTCAGCTAGGGTAAAGGGAAATGACCCACCTGGTCACACCTGGTCATTACCAGCCAATCAAACAGCAGAAATGAGCCAGAGGCTTCTGTTTTATTAAAGAAACACATGAACCATCAGCTGCTGCTTCAGCCCAAGTCGATGAAGTCAGTCAGTCTTCTGTATTAACAGTGCATGTATCTCCTCTGATTCGTGTGTGTGTGTGTGTGCGTGTGTGTGCAGAAGCAGAGCCTTTATTCCAGTCTGACAACAGGCTGCTGTATTATTACAGAGAGTTTGCACCCAGGCAGGCCACAGGCTGATTATACACTGTGTCCTGCAGGCAGCAGAGGTGTGTGTGTGTGTGTGCGTGTGTGTGTGTGCGTGTGTGTGTGTGTGTGTGCGTGTGTGTGTGTGCGTGTGTGTCCACCCCAATGCTGAGCCCCATCACATGTGGTCCGCATTAAAGCACTATTGTGTGTTGCAGAGCTGTATAGCGTTGCCATGACTACTGGAATCACTATCCCATGCTGTCAGCCTCTCAGACATATTATGGGATGGTTTCCTGTGTCCCAACACCACACCCAACATGTGCGCGCTAAAACACTCGCTCAAACACTGACTGTCTCTGCATCAGACCTCTGACAGTAACACGAACCACAAACAGAACAAAAGCACAGAAATCAAAATGGTTATGAATGATGGGAAAATGTCCTCACTCTGTCCAATGTCCCTGGGACTGGTTATAGGTTTGTGGGGCTTCCTGTTGGTCTGGTAGTTAAGATGCAGACCAAATAACCACAATATCCCTGGTTTGAGTTCCATGCTGCATGTTGTACCTCATCTCTTCCCGTACATATGGACACTGTGAGCTGTCAAACATACACAAAACGTCGGAAAAGGTCTTAGATTAATTTACTGTTTCTGTCTTTTTAATCACCGAACACACTCACTCCAAACCTTGTAATAGACAAACTGACCCACTAATTGGATATTTATTATTGCTAACTTGAATGAGAACAGCTGTTTGTTTGTTTTTGACTTTGAAAACGCACATATATACATAGTTGATTTTTTATTTCTTATTGATTTCTGTTTTTATTCTTTTCTCCTTCTTTACTCTTTATTCTTGCTACTGTCTGTAATAACACAATCTCTCTGGCATGGGACTAATAAAGTTATATCTTATCTTATCTTACCTTATCTTATCTAAGGTCCATTACAGCCACCAAAGAAAACTGAAACAGACCAATCGGGCGTCTCCTCGTGTGTGACTGAGCGTAAATCAAAGTGTTTAATGTTCTCTGGATATCAGACACATTAACTGATACGTTTTAATGGAGCCTTTTCCAGCAGTAAGTGTTGATATCTCATGGTTTCTTTTTAAAATCAGGTGCAGAGAAGCTGCCGAGCACAATAACAGCCTCAGGTGATACCGAGCACACCTGCAGCAGACATGACGCTCTGACCAGCCAGCTGGCAGAAAGTGACAGGGAAAGACAAAATGACTGCTCGCCCTCAGGCAAAGGCTGCGCATTCAGCAGGCACTGTACGCGTGTGTGTGTGTGTGTGTTCTCCCTCTCAGACACACACACACACACACACACACACACACACACACACATATCTGAACATCACGTCAGAGGCAACAAAAGGAAAGCAAAATCAAACAGGACTGAGAGTTACAAGAGAACATGAGCAAACAACCAGACATGAACACAATAATCCAGGCCTTGGACTCGCTGTACACACACACCCACCCACCACGTGTTGATACACACTCACACACACAGAGAAAGAAACACAAACACACAGAGGGCAGCAGAGCCAGCACATGCTTTAGTGATGAAATCATTTGTGAGAAATCACACTTCAGAGGCGATGGAGGAGCTTCTCTCTCTATGGGTGGATCGCAGGGAGAGAGAGTGTGTGTGTGTGTGTGTGTGTGTGTGTGTGTGTGTGTGTGTGTGTGTGTGTGTGTGTGTGCATGTGCTGAGACAGATGGAGAGACATGGAGCGCATACAGACAACGAGATGAGATGAGGAAGAGTGACAGAAACAGAGAGGAAGGTCTGAATCCAAAGAGATGCTCCCTGCCAGAGACTCAGAGGACCATCTACACACAGTACACACCTGCCCCGCACGCGCGCGCACACACACACACACACACACACACACACACACACACACACACACTTAAGACATTTATGTTTCTGTGGCTGCTGCTGAGAAACAGGTCAGCTCTCACTCACACTTAGTTCAAGTTCAAGGATGGATAGACTCGCACACGCACACAAAACCTTTGCTAGACTGCTTTTAATGTGGACTCAGTACTTCCTGTGGTGGCTCGCCACAATAAAAGCCCTCTAGCAAAGAGCCTTTTGTGTGGCTTTTGCTTTGATGTAGCCACAAGAGGCCCAGAGTGACAGAAAGTGGCAGCAGCTTATTATGGATTAGTTTCGAGGTTTCCACAGTGAACTGACAGGTGAGAAGCTGCAAACACGTTTGGTTGAACCTCAGACCCCAGCACATAAAAGATATGCTCATATTCATTCTAGGCAGGTGATCAGTGTGCAGTGCATTCACAGAGGTCTCAAACAGGCCTGTGGAAACCCAAACTTGTTGTGCATAAACACATTTTCAAGAAACAGATCTGATTGGAGAGGTAGCAGTCCAAACTGATCCACAGAGAGATTAGATCCAAATGTGGGCAACTTAAAGAGACGCCAACAGAAGGAGAAGAAGAAGAGCTGCAGCTGTACGATGCTCCACAGGCTAACTAGCAGCCATGGTTGGTTTAAAAGTTGTAACTGGATTGACATCTGTGACACGAGTCTGAAATCATTTCCTGTCACAACAGAACAGTGATCAATAATCAGTGATCAGAGTGAGCAATGCCTCTGTCACCTCATACCAGCTTCAAAGTGTCCGGTGAGCCTCCAGAGAACTCCCCAGATTTTACATATTCATGACAAACATGCCTGAAAAAAACACACTCGCTCCTGAGATTTGGCGCTCATGAAAACGGGACGGACAAACGTTGAACGTCCGGTCGCCGGCGCAGAGGCATGAAAACACCTGATGACCTGATGTCCAGGAGGACATCCTGTATCACTGCAGTCGTACTGAGCTTGACACACACGCAGGGACCTGAGCAAAAAGCCAGACTAATGAGCCAACTTTGTCCTCTGCTGTACAGTAATGGAAGACATTTCCTCTCAACACTTGTCTGATCATCCAGTGATGGAGGGACACTCGACGTTCCCACAAACACTAACCTGATTACTGACCGAAGAGGCAGATGGAGAGTGTGTCTAATGGGTCGTATATACTGTACGCTCACGGCCAAATGACTATTGATCGGCTGAGCCTGTGTGGGGTATGACGGAGAGGTTGTGACATCATCATTATGAGACAGAGACTGAATGTATTGGCTGGTTGTAGGTTTATTGCAGACTGCCTGGAACCACTGGTGATGTATTCCTCAATATTTGAGTGCAATTAAGCGGTTGAGTGTTTCATACATTATAGAAGACGCCCCATTTAAACAGTGGAGCCTGACGAGTTGGACTAAACGTCTTTGACCTGGACACTAGCTCTGAGTCCCTGGTTGGATACTGTTGGTCAGACTGTTGGATGATCGGACCCTCTGCTCCTGCTGTGGTCCAGAGCCGCCTCAAAAAGAATTGGCCAGATTTTTGTTAAATTTGTTAAGTGACCTCTACTTTCACCATTGTGGAGCTACTAGCATCAAGATTTCAGTGTCTGCTGAAACCATCTGTATCCCCAGAGGATGAACCCTTCTGATGGTGGACGCTCCATGAATTTCCTTCACTTCCTCTCAGATATAAGTCTCATTTTTCTCTGTCTTAGTCATTAAATCACTGTCCCTCTGGGGCCACTGTTACGCTGCAGACCAGATGCTAACCCCAACCCGGATTTCTCTTCACCCTCACCACAATGTGGATTTGAGTGAGAGACATTTATCCGCCTCCTTTGCTGTGTGCAGCATGACCCCTCATTCTGGATGTATTGTTTATATTCCTGTGATAAAACAGCTGGCTGGACGGAGGCAATCCATGTTTACAACCACACCCAATTCACACCAATCCTGTCTGTCAGGCTGCCATTTTGAATCTCATGAAATCACAAAACACAATTAAAGTCTCCCCAAAGAGGGCTTTGGAGAAAACGTGTCCTTGCAGGTGAGGCAAAAGCTACTAATATCTAATCATCATATTTCAATGTGTCTTTAAACCTGATGGCTGAGCTTTAGTTCACAGAACTCAGACACGTAATTTCTCACATCTGACTTTGTTCTTTCAGCCTGATAAACAAATCCAAACTGCTGTCTGAGTTTTCTGTCGGCGAACTAATCACTTCGCCATAAAACACTGTGACAAGTGAAAATATTCTGGTCATATTTCATCAGCTTGAGAAAAGAAACTGTGAGGGAATCAGTTCAGTCACAGCCAGAGTTTCCCTTTGAAGCCTTTTTTAATGCAGTTACAGATCCAGAGTCAGCGGGGACTCTCTGTCCCATGATGATGATGTCAGAAGAACAGACCTTTGCCATGTCTCTGAAACTGCTGCAGCCTGAGGGAGGAACACGGGAGGTTATGATTCATGTAATACACCCACCGATCCAACTGTGTGTGTGTGTGTGTGTGTGTGTGTGTGTGTGTGTGTGTGTGCGTGTGTGTGTGTGTGCGCGCACGTTGCCCTTGCTTTCACTCTCATCATAGCAGGATTAGCACACACTGGACAGATGGCTGTCTGATGCTCCTCCTCCCAAACACTTACATGCTTTCACACACACACACACACACACACACACACACACACACACACACACACACACACACACACACACACACACACAACAAACACAAACACACCCAACAACTCAACAGTGCAAAGGCAACTTCAGCTCACGAGCTGTGTCATCATCACTGCACACCGCCTGAGGCTTAACCACAAACACACACACACACACACACACACACACACACACACACACACACACACACACACACACACACACACACACACACACACAGGGGCTGGAGCTCGTGTCAGCAGATGATGACTCTGATGTCAGAAAAGCACTCTATTCTGTCTCCACTCAGCCTGTCTCTCACTCGTGTGGTTGTTTTGTCCTTGAATGGCTTCTTTGTGTTTCTCTTCAGGCATCGCAGAGCTTCACTTTCACATCCCAGCATATTTGTAGATGTACTGTAAACATGATCAGCGTGCTATATCATCTTTTAAGAAGGATGTCCTGTCTGCTGCAACACATAAATCTTCACTTAACGCATTCAAAATGTTCTCCTGTCACAGAAACATCAGCGTCCAGGTTCAGCTTGTTTACAATATGTAGGCGAGCCACTCAGGAACAAACACATTTCTCCTGCATCCACATGTGGGACATTTAAGAAGACTTAATATAAAAACAGCTTGAAGAAATGCATGATGGTCTGTCTAAAGCAAAGGGATTGAAAGTAAAGGGCAGCAAACACTGGTGGTGTCGAGGGACGTCCATACATCCAGGACGGCTTGTTTCGTCTCAGTATCCCTATGAATTACGTCCAACTTTGAGTTTCAAAGGCGACACTCGGGGCCCAGGAGGGTGTCTGCCATGTAGTGAGGAGGAAGACAAGGACATGGAGGCTGGAGTGATGAAGCACTTTCATGTGGTGGACCAGAGTTCACGTGTCATCCACATCAACAGCTAACGTCTGACCTTTTTAACCCAAAACTGAGCAGCAGAAAATAAAAAAACGCTGTCATTGAACAGTATTTCACAGAGTGATATAAAGTTGGTGATTCTGTCTGGTGATCTGTTTATTTCCCAGTGCTGACGTGCATCAAAGCTCTGGACAAACACACATTTCGTGATGTCAAAAAGAAAATGGATGTGTCGGCCCTGGACAGGTAACCTGTGAAATAATGTAGAAAGCTAATAACATCGCCTTTGACACAACACAGACAGTTAGCCAGACATGCTAACATTTGCAGTAGATAGAGACAAAGTTTAATCCGTTGTTCATGTTTGCTCTTGTGTTTTTAAAGACTAAAAAACAGACGTCACCCTCCAAAGTCTTGAGATATCGAGTATCGCTCATGCACACATCAACATGTGGAGGAATGCAAATCTTAGCCTACTTACCTTTACTAAGCTAGCACGGTTTGGCTAAAGGTCAATTATGATAGCTAATATGATGATGATGTCACTATTATTCTACTCACTTCATTTGACACCTTTGGTAACTTCATCAGATCCGGAAGCTCAAATTCATGAGCCAACAAAGGAAAAACTTCATGACTTTGGTACTGCTGCCGCACACAGAAGTCATGTGGACAGATAAAGAGGAACCCTAATAGGCTCCAACGTCATGTAATAGGATTTCGGTGCCACCATAACATCTAAACTGCACTCACGGTATTAGCAGGCAGATTAAATCAGACATGTAGTGGAGGGGTTCAATGCCAAACTGTAATCCCATTTTGGAAATAAATACAGCGCTTTATGTATTTCTATTTCTCTCTGAAGAACGACAGGTGGAGTTTATTTTCATGGCAGTGACTCTGCTGACTGACTTGAGGTGGTAAATTTTTAAATCCCATCTTGCAGAGTGTTGTCTGAACTCTGAGTCGCCTCAGTCCATTTATCAGGCTCCAGAGTGATAAATACAGCTTACTCGGCTCCAGCTGTCTGAGAAGCAAAAACCTCCATTGTGGCTTCTGAACACTGAGCGATGGCTTTACAACAGCTCGCCACCGACGAGGGAGGCAACACATTTATTTTATTCTTTCTCTCCTCTATCAATTAGCACCATCAACATCCTTTTCCAGAACCCCCTGCTGCATCTCTGCTGGGAGATACTGGCTCAAAATGTTTGATCGGTGTGAATTCATTTCACCATAGCCTCGAGTGTTTCTGGCTGCCTGCACTTAGCATGCAAGAGACAAAGTGAGATTAATGCAGCGGTTTATACTTGCACAAACCTTAGGCAAACAGATTCACTTTGATGTGCTGCTTTAGACAGTTGAAACTGCCAGACGCCACCGTCACGTCGGTCTGCGAGTGCCTCATAGCCTCCGTGAGGTTAATGGAGGACAAACAGGTAACCTATTTAGTCCGATGAAAAGCTCCTACCTGAAAGTGTCGCTTGGCTGCCGCAGTCGGCAGCCCTGAAGGGGTGAGTGTGCAGACTTTTAAGATTCGATCCTGTTGATTCTGCCAAGCAGCTGACTTAAAAATGTGTGAAGCCGCGAAATGCTCCTACCTTAAGATTCCTGACGTCATGTTTTAAAAATGCAGACAGAATCTTAATATTGCAGATAATCCAACCACAAAAATGTTTCCAGAAGTTTTTGTACAGCTGCAGTGCGGACTCCCCTGCAACCAACTCAGAGCTGCAGCAGCTCTACTTCACAAGAAAAGCAGCAGCACCTGGAGTCCTTTCAAACGGATGAAAACGGCCGATGTCAAAGCAGGAAGGGGTGTGATGATGTTATGCCACATCGAAAAGTTACCAAGATGGACCCGTGGATAAATACCTGGGACTCCCCACCAGCCAGTAAGACCTGAAGAAGCCCAGGCTGCCCTTCATTCAAGCCTCCTTGGATAACCATGACCTGGATTACTGAGCGTCCACAGACATCACACAAAGCGCTTGCTGTCGACGCCTCAGACTCGGGGTTACGTCCCATACATACATATCCTTAAGTAGGTAAATGCCTCATTAAAATTAAAATCTCCTCTTCCAGAGTGACTTGGCCATCGACGATAGCGTCACCCTGGTTCCCTCGACAGAGATGTTTCCACTGCACTTTGTTTTACTGCAGAAATGAGCTCTACTTTAAACAAACGTTACACATTACAAGCTGATCTTCACGAAGACAATAACGCTTTGAGGATTTTTGAAGCATACATGCAAAGCCAGAAATATAACGCTAACATCAGGCTAAAAATGAGCTACATCACGGTCACACGACTTCAACGTCACCATCACAAAGCTTTCTACCAACTTACACGACAGCATACAAACATTACTATACACCGATAAATCCACAAGGAGGAAAGTTTGAGTTTGCATTAGTGCGAGTATAAATCTGATGTCGCCACCTTGTTTTAGACATGAAAGAGCTTCAAAGTTCACGGCTGGCGTTTTTTATGTTGCAGAACAAAACATGAAACTCTTATTTCAGGCATCTGACCAAAAACCTATTAAAAATGACCGGCCAAAAAATATTACTTCAGCTGTGACGGAGACGTTATAGCTACGTCATTTTAACCACAACTTCACTGGAGGGACAGCGAATAAGAAGACGTCCATACAGTTTGCTGTGGGAGGTGGTGCCATGTATCTGTTGGACTGTGACAAACAGCTCTCACATAAATACACTGTGTTAGCGAGAGGGGACACTGACTCAAAGGGTCCAAACGCAGGGAAGGAAATAAATAAATAACTGAATTTTACCATCAGAGTCCTGTTTGAAAATGCCTCAAAGCTTCACAAACGCTGCGGCAATTAGAGGCCTATTAACACAAGAAAGAGGAAGGAGAACGAGAGAGAGGGCGAGAGAAGGATTTCTTTTCTGAAATAATTGGATTTTAAAGTCAAGGGTGTGTTTGGGGCTGCTGACCAGTCTTCTCATTATCTCGACATCGTCACTTAATTCTCCACATCTGCTTCAGACTGAATTCTGTGTGTTCGTGCGTGTGCGTGTTAGTGTGACTTGTGCGTGTGTGTGTTTTGTATGTGAGAACAAGCAAGACGTTATCTAGTCTGAACAAAGAGAGTGAGAGCAGCGGAGGAAAAACAGGGAAGAGAGAACGCCAGTGGAAAACAAAGGGTGAGACTGTGGACCAATAAAACTACAGCGAACACCAATACCTTAAATCAATAGAAAGAATCTGCTCCCTATTTCTCCTTTATTGGATCTGTCTGTGTGGATATGAGACACAACAGAGGTGTGTGTGTGTGTGTGTGTGTGTGTGTGTGTGTGTGTGTGTGTGTGTGTGTGTGTGTGTGCGCTGAGGCTTCAGTATTGAGTATCTTCAGAGCACAGCAGTGGTATTGAAGCACAGGTCCCTTCCTGCTCTCCAGTAATGTCCTGTCCTCACTAATAGACACAGCTGATGTAGCCACGAGTGCTGTGAGGCCTTTAGATGACACAACTATCTGGACAGCAGCGTTCCTACAATATTGGTTGTTGACGGGGAGATTTGTCTCGCTCTCCGCCCCCCAGAGAGCGGTGGAGTGGACGCTTTTCAGGTGGATCACAGCATGGTTTCTAATAAGATAAAGGAATAGAAAGGACAGAATACAACAGACTGAACAGGGCCGAGTTCACGTATGTTGATGTTTGTGAGAGCCGGGAGAAGACATTTTTATATGCATGTAGACGTCTTAATGTAAATTTTATGGGAATTTAAAACACTGTGCATTCATAATGTAACACTGTGTCAGTTATATTAGGATTTCATGACGTTGAAGAATGGACTTTGTATTATTAACTCAGATATATTCAGAAAATACTTTCACAGTCATAATTACGACTTGGATTTTGACTTTCACACAGTTAACAAAAAAGTAGTTCTGGTAACTCCGACAGCACACGAACGCATCACAATGCACATGTGCAACGGACTGCACAACAAAGAGTAAACCGAAGTCCAAAATCCCAAATCGTGCTGCACAATGAGCATGTGGAGACGCACACAGTAGGAAAGATATTGTTCACCTGGCTGATGTCATCAAGGCTCAACCACACCGCAGTGACAACCTGTCTGTCTGACCGGCTCAAGGTGGCTGCTGCTGCTTCCCCAGTCACCTGCAGTATTTAAAGCTGATGCACCGTGTGTTGAAGCATAGCATTACCAACGCGTTAGCATCAAGTTTGGTGTCGACCTGATGTTACCACTGCACTAAGAGACACACTGCATGTTTCTGTGGACGTCCATGTTACAGACACTTATATTTTCATCACTTGTTATCTGTGTTGTCCTTTTTCTAACACTGGAGAAAAGGTTGTGAAAATAAAACTTCTCTGTAAGCAGCCACTCTGCTGCCTACATTTTACTGTCACTTTCATTTTTCTCTGTATCTGTGTGGAGCAGGTGGTCTCTTTTTTCCCTTTTTGTTCTCATCTTTGTTCGTGCACTGTTCACGGCGCTCAGTAACCAGTGGAATATCTTCCAAAACGAGCTGATGCGTCTCAAGAGGCTTTTTCCTGCAAACAATACAATTTGCTCACATGTAGATTTTAGGCTTATAGTGTGTTTGAGTGATAAGCTTCACGGTTATTCTGCCTTTCTGAGAGAGCCGTGCACGGTGTCACAGTGTGTGTGTGCACGTGACAAGTACTCAGTATTAATGGACACAATCATGCTACTATGCAGCCACAAGAAAAGCTCGTCCCTGATGCATTGGTTTGTCTGTTGTCCGGCCCACAGCCTGTTCTGTTCACCACTCTCACAACAATCACATCGACTGGGGAGATCGATACAATCCTCCAGAGAGAAAATATAAGACTGAAGTCCTGCCACCTCTCTGTCCTTACTGTGCAGACCAGGCTGTAGGTGGATGTGACAAGGTAACGTCATCCTCTCCGGAGGGTATGAGGGGTGATTAATGCCACTGCACAGTTAAGCTGTTCAGGATGATAACACCTCTAAACAGACCACATGCAGGATGCGCCTGGAGCCTGAATATAAGACGACCCTGATTATCTCGTTCCAAACAGCGTCAACGCTCTCTGAAGTCATTTCTCTTGTAAAAGGTAAAGATGAAATACTTGTATATGCTTGTGTGTTGGTCACTTCTTGGTGGCTTTATGATTCTCTTCCCTGCAGTTAAGACGTCAGGAGACGCGTTCAAGGTGTTTTCACTCATCACCTTCACTCTGTCATTTCCTCTTTGGCAGCAAACACATTAAATCAGCTGTCAGAAACTCCCACAGAGTTAAAAAAAAACACTTTTAGTTACAATTAACTCAAAAAGCCATGCTGTAAACACACGAAGAAACTTGCTAACGTAGCAACATTAAAGCTACAAACAACCCACAATGCAACACTCTGCAGGAGCCGGTGTTACAGTACTACACTCAACACATAAAAGAACATTTTGTCTCTAGAAAAAAGCACGATCTCATATTCAGGCCACTATGATACCTGAGGGAGATCTTTCTGTCAGATGGAGAAAAAACAGAAAAATCTGATAACAGTGTCTGAAAACATCTTTATTTGGGATTTAATGAAATGGACAAAAGCTTCGAATACGAATTTCAAAATGTCACTGAGCTACGTTTACTCAACTGTGTGAGCATCGACGTTAGAGAGCAGGCGTCGTCACTGCAGACATTTCAGTACTGCACGGCTGAATTTCCTTTGAATTTTCAAAATAATGGCTCAGGAACGGCCAAAGCTGATCTTGCTTGAGCTGTCATCCTGCTCGCAGATAGAAAATATCTTAAGTCACAGCTCAGTCTGAGACAAAAAGCCAAACTGCTTTGTTACAAGTCAAATTAAAATAAATTATGATTGATGGTTGAAGTCTTTTCCTGCAAAGTTTCAGCAGAGTGAAGAAGAGGATGGGTGAAAACATCACAGTCCTCCGCTGCTTAAAACTTCGTGAATGGCCACCGAGTTCAGGCTGTACCTGCTTTCAAACAGGCAGAACGTGCTCTGGGATCACAGGCAGTGTATCAGCCATGCAGCCTCTGAGTCCTGATCTATTTTTTAAGAGCAACTGCTGGATGGAGGCTTTTTAAGCCTGTGTGGTGCTCTGAAGTGACAGTGAGGCAGTCACTGGGCTCCGTTCACTCCGAGCAGCAGGCAGCAATCTGCCGCCTGGGCATTAAAATTACATGCTGTCATATTTAGAAAAGTGTTTGCGCTCATATTTGAATTGAACCAGCTGAACCTGTGCAGTCACTTCCACTTATCTCCAACGTGCTCATGCACAGGTGTGACCGCCTCGTGTGGTGTCCCCCTCTGAGGATTTTGGTTTAATACACACAGATACATCAGCCAGCTTCATCTGTTTCTGAATAATAAATCAAGCAGCACCAGAGAGCACAGAGCATTCAGGGGCCTGGGCTTTGTTTTGCTGTGGCATTAATTGCCCCTCATACAATCTGCCAACAGAGCCAGGTAATGTCCACAGGACTTCACTTTAACTACAACAAAGACACAGACAGCAGTCATTAACTCTTACTCACTGAACCCAGTCAAGCAGGTAACCCACAGCAGGTGAGACAGCTGACATTATGGGCTACACTGGATGAACGTGTGTGTCACCAACCTGCCACTCACACAGCTTACAGGGACCACTGGTCAAACACATAATGCCAGTTTCGGATTTTGCTCAACACAACAGTGATACAAATAATAACCTGGCAGGTGAGATGATGTCATAGAAAGGACCAACTTACTTGAATCTTCCCTGGCAGTGCTGGCACTGATCCCCGACCCACCCGTGGTCACACACGCAGGTCCCGTTGATGCACTTCCCTGAAAAGCAGCTTTTATCGCAGGACTTGGACACTGAGGAGGCTTCGGTGTGAAGCACGAGATGAAGCATCACAAATACTCCCAGGTATGTTTTCAGCACGTGCCGGGCGCTCCTTTTGGACGACTTGGTCCAGGTGCATAGACGGACCCTCCCAACATCATCCATGATGGACGAGGAGTGTCTTTTTAAGAGGCTTCAGTCCCGAAGCAGAAAACGACCTGTCACCTCACGCCGTGAGGCGATGTGCTGTCATCAGCAGCGGTGTGGGCAGGCTCAGGTAGCCTACCTGTGACGCCTGTGGAAAACAGTAATTACGCACTGTCAGAACATGCCGAGCGGCGAGGAAGAAGCTGCGGGACAGGACAAAGGCATGAAACTTTGATGGAGACACTTTCGACCTTAAAAACACTGCGCACGCACTTCCGATCGGACCCATCCGTCCTGAGAGACACAAACACAGACAACCACGTTTAGCGCTGAGCGGCGCGTCCGCACAAGTCCAGCAGATAACTTCCACCGTGGGCAAGGTTCCGATGTAAACACGACCGTGACCGGACGATCCCGCCTCAACGTCACAGGCTGTAATCCCGGAGACAGAATAAAAGCTCGGAGCTCAGCTGATCGGCGTGCTGCTCTCCTGCGGGATGCTCGCAGACAAAGACGTGCCCTCTGCCCGCGTTTGTGAGCAGAAGATGCGACAGTCGCAGCTCTCCCGGAGCGGTGCCAGTCTCTCACTGCTCCGTCTGCTGTAGCTCTCCGGTCCACAGCTGGTCTCTGACGGGGAAACTCCTGCACTAAGCCCCGAGCATGAGCAGTACGGCCACGCGGTTAAAGGGGCAGTTCCCTTTAAACGTCAAAGGCACGCAGCAGGCGCGGACACTGTGCGGAGACAAAGCAGCCGCGTGCGTCTGCAGCGCGGCCTCAGCGCGTTTCCCTGCAGCCAGTTTCCTCGTGAAGCATGTAGCAGATGTGCAAGACTCACAATAGAGTCCCAAAGGAGGGGTTATTATTATTATTATTATTATTACAGGAGCTTGGTCGAAGAATAAGACCCACTCTCTGAGATTGAGGTTGGGGGTGTTACAACAAAATCAAGTACCATAAAAATGCCAAGTCTAAGGTGCATTCATTTAAGCGCATCCCTTCACCTCCAATACGTTGAATCACTTTTCTAAACAGGTGTAGCAGCAGTTTCATTGATATTCATGAAAATGGAAATTCATAGCAGTCACAATAAAGAAAGGAAATGCGATGGTTTCACAGGATTTGTGTTAAAGTCTTGATTGTGAGAACACTCCTTCTGGTTTTATTCATGTTTAGAGAAAAAAAAACAGCATTATCAAAGACCAGTTTTAGGGTCTTGCTCAAAAGCACTTCAGCACACCGGAGGCACATCATCCATCCAGGTGAGAGTCTTCCAGTCATGCCCCCCTCTTACCTGCACAGCTGTTCAAATCCTCAGGTAAATCACCATTTGTGATTTTTCTGGATATTTTCCTTCCAAGGCTGGGTGAGTACAGCAGTAACACCAAAATCCAATTTCGTCTCCCAGTCAACAGAAATATGCTGTTCACACAAAGTCTCCCTCACACACACTTCCAGGGTAACCACGGGGAATAATTGCTAATAAAAGTTCTGCAAAATGTTAATTTCAACTGGAAAATTGACTGAGACAATTTGGATACAGCATAACACGTCGGGATCCTCATTAAACCCATCACAGCGTGCTCTGGTGCCGTTTATCACCCGAATATTCTTCACCAGCCGGAAACGGTCAAAGATCTGAGCGGCTGCAGGGCCTGTGGGTGTCCGGTGTGTTCATCGCCTTCAGAGATCAATCACTGATCAGTGAACAGGGACAATAATTACTTGAGTTGGCATATTTAAATCAGACTCAAGCCTCTTTATGTTCTGGCTGCCTGGATGCATTGGAGTTGATTCAGAGATACGACAGGAACATTAAAAGCAGACTGACACAGCAGAGGCCTAATTCCCCAAACTGCCCTCCTGATTTATAACTTTATCTCACTCTGAAGGCTTTAAGCACACAAAGATATTCTTTGGAGCCAAGCAGTGCTTTTGGAAAACAAAGCCAAGATTTGCATCTGTGCTCCGCGAGGACTCAGAAAAACATCCAGCGAGCCAGAAGACGATAATCCTCAAACCAGAAGATAGACTCGTCCCAGACGAGATATCACTCTGCCGCAGTGCGATGGAGAGAATCACAGGGTTTCAGCTGGAGATGCACTGACACCAAATTTCCCTCGAGATCTATCTATCTATCTATCTATCTATCTATCTATCTATCTATCTATCTATCTATCACTGCCTGTCTGTCTGTCCGTCCGTCCGTCCGTCCGTCTATGTAGAGTTCTGGTGAATCACAAGGTGAGTGTGAACTTCTCCTGTCTCATCACATGACTTCTCCAAATCCCCAAATTTCCTCTCAGATCAGTTTTGATGTTGTGAAACTCAACACATCTGTTTTCAGTCAAGTTTCCAAACATCAACAGCTGGGAGGAAGAAGTTTGGGGATTTGGATTTGGATTATCTTAATGCCACTGAGCGCTGGAACAACAGCACAAGTGCATTTATTGATGAAATTATGTTTGGTTATATGAAGACTTTGCTTAATGCTCCACTAATTAATATTTTTTCATATTACCAATGAATCAAAAGACTACATGTAATGTGAAAGGGGTCACTCTCAGAGACAAACCACCCGCTCCACAGGTCCACAGAGGTCGTTGGCCTCTTTCAGCTCCCAGTTTTGTTTTTACGGCACATTTCCTGTCTGATTCAGAATCAGTTGTCTCTTCAGGAGGCTGCTTTCAGGAAACAAACTCTGACAAACTCAGTGTTCAGCAAACAGCCCGCACACGACGTTAGCGACTAGCTGCGGGAACGAAGCCGCTGAGCAGCCAGATGTTCTTTCTCAGCAGCTGATGGAGACCAAAGCAGAGCTAAAAGGAGAGTGAATACTGGAAGATAGGATGGTAGAGTTGATTCATGTCGGCTGGATTTGTCAAAAACGAATTGTTTGCTAACCATATGAATTTTATAAGGCGTCAGGGTCTGTTTAGAAGTTCAAAACACATTTATGAAACTTTAAATAAACCAAATCTGTCATGTTTTAAAACACCTCATAAGTTCATTTGGCCATTTCTGATGTAAAAACAACGGTTACATTCAAACTGCGTCCACAGCATCTGCTATTACTGGTGCATGTGATGAGTAAACGATGGCATTTAAATCTGAATTTCCTGTACGCGTGGGCCCCTGTTACCTCTTTGACTGTGACTGACTGTCAGGACAGTAGCAGACAGCTTGCAGGCTGCAGTGTCTGGTTCCATGTCAGACTCACCGTCTTGGAGATAAACTCTCTGATTCAGGAAGAAAGATGATTTGGGGAAAAGGATAAATGAACACTTCAGTCGTGCTCACAGTGACTGCTGGAGTTCAGTCTGTTCAGCAAACCAGAGTGTATCTCACAGTGATGAAGCTCCTTCCTCATCATGATGAGACTGATTCATATGCACCACATTAATCTTCAGTATTCAAACTGTACATCCACTTCTTCAGGAGGAGCCATCCAAATTCACTTCAGTTCCTTTGTCACTTTCTGCTTCCTCCACAGTTTTGAGTCACTTTTTCACCTTAACTGGTTGATTCTTGTATTATCTGACTTCAGCAGGTATTCTGGCAGCCTGCCACTCTTTGAGGAAACAGCTGGTTTATTGCAGACTGGCTTTTCCTTTCCACTTTCCTCCTGGGACACACAGCACTACCTCTTGCTCTCCACGGCGCACCTTGCTGCTGCTGCTGCTGCTGCTGCTGCTGACATACACTTCTTTCTTTGCCCTAATTTTGCAGCTCTTTTGCCAGCAACTAGACCATCTGCCTTGCCTCTAAATTAGGGAGAGTATTTATCAAATGCCGTGTGATGGGAATACTGATCTGGGTCCTGCTTTGCCTTGCAAGTCGAGATAAATGACAAGGTCAAGGATATAGAGATATGCACCCTTTCCACATCAATATTCATTAACTAACTGGTGGGTTATGAGGGAGAAAATTAATTGTTTGTAAGAGTTTGGTGTCACAGGTGTCAGTATAATGAGACACGGTGCGGCGAGAAGGTCTTTTCTGTCATCTCTAACTGGATATATTCATCTTTGGTGCTGTGTCTGACTAAATACATGAGAATAAAAGTCATCTAACTGCTGTCTGCTTCCTTTTCAACATTTCCAGTTTAAAAGGCCTGATGGACACAGGCTGCCTCCAGCCTCTGTGCACAAATCTACGAGTTTAAAGCTCCGAGGGACAGCAAAGAGTGGCATTAAACTTCTCTGTTAGCCTGTGGGAAATTGGTTTGGCTCGTTATTATTCCTGCTGCTCGAGTTGAATTCTATTATAGATCGTTTTTAACCTCCCCCAAGGGCCAAAGTAGGAATATTGATTGGCTTACACAAAGAACCCACTGTGAGGAAAATGAAAAAAGGAAAAAAAAATCTATTGATTTTTGACAGTTTGTTTATAATTAAATAGTGGAATAAGTAACTGCATCAGAGGGATGTGGATGAATGAGGATTATGCAGATATGCAGAATACTGAGCAGGTACATGCACCCCTGCTCATATTAATGTCTTTGGCTGCCAGCTGCTGATGTTTAATAGAGCAGATGTGCCGTAAAACATGCTGGTAGAGACTGCATGTTGTGTGCCATCACGAGCATTTTACTGAGACACGGAGATGGAACACACACGCTAAAACACACACAGACGCAGAGTGAGTGTGTGGATGGCAGAGGAATTAAATGAGCCCTGGGAAAAGATTAGAGAAAGATTAAGAGTTTTCATTGAAGTCTGGCGCCCCCTGCTGTTTGAAAGCTGCCAATGCAGCTGATACAGACAAAACTTTAAGATTAGATAACTAAGATAAGATAAGGCTATATTTAGCCCACTCCGAATTCACTTGTTACAGCAACGCAATAAAAAGGAAGAAAAAAAAAAATCAACAGTGGATAAAAAGATATATAGAAAAAATCCACTAAAATTTCATGTGTTGTTTCCTTCACAAACACAATGAGAGCAAAGCAGAGACTTCCTGTTTGAGCTTAAACTTATAAAGCTTACATTAAAAAAAAAAAAATGTTGGTTTGATTTGAAGTCAAATCAAACAAATGTTATAAAAATCACAATGAAGTCAATGTATGGAGAAGCAAAAAAGGGCAAATTCATTACCCCTTCCTAAACAATAGAAAACAATATCAACACTTCCAGATATTTATGTTATGACATGAAAAACATTATGTGTGATGATGACTGTGATGAAAAGATGAAGATTTATCGCTCTGCAGGACTTAAAGGAAGATCTCATTCTAACCACACGAGTGGCTCTTTGGCAACGAATTGCTTCTCCAGTTAGGACCTTGGTCTTGGACTCATGAGGAGAATTTTCCGTCACTGCTGTCAGGCTTCAGAGCAGTTATTTTCCTGCAGCCGCGGGGACGTTGCTGTCCTGGTGAGACCATACTTACAGCTGTGTACAGTCCTGTCCACCGCTGCTGAGCTTTGCTGGTTTGCTGAGTAAGGGATGGCAGGAAATGGCCGGCGTCCAGGGGCCTCCCTCGGCCGGTGATTGATTCCTACCCGCAGAGCTCAGAGACACGTTGGCTGATGGTCTCAATGAGAAAACAAGGTGGAAAAGAGAGACAGAAGCACATTGTTGCTTTCAAAAAAAGGAGAAGAGCAGAGGAATTCTTGTGTTATCTCAGCCTCTGCAGTTTAAGAGAAACTCCTTTGTGAATGCTTTTTGGTCATTTTTCTGCATCAGCAGAGAAAAATATGCTTCATCAGACTACACACTATAAACTGAACTTCCATTAATCTAACACTAGATGGCAGCAAATGACATTCACCTGCACCAGCAGCTCATTTCATCCCCCCACTTTGGGTTCATGTCCCCAAATGTTTGCTTGTATTTGTTGTCTGTCTGCAGTTTGACCTGAGAACATGTAAACGATCTGGGTGGTGATGAAGTTCCCTCAGAGGAAACACTCAAAGTTGACTCTTCAAAGCTTCACACCTGACATTCGGATTTAGACACTGAGGGCACATTTTGATCCGTCACAGCTGTGAGTGATCACGGCTGAATGGAGCAGACCCGTCCTTTGTGTCATCACTTCCACTCCTCTGATGAGTCAGTGTGTCTGCTGTGGAGACATTCAGCGACTTTCATCCTCTGATCAGAGAAATAATCAAGATATTGAAATAAACTTGCAGAATATTCACTTTCATCTATTTTGGGGTAAAAGCTTCCTAAAAAGTCCTGTCAGATGTTCTGTTCTATGAATCTGAGACAGAAACACACCGACTGGACGACAAACAGATTGAAACCAGATGCATAACGCAGAGAGTTGATCTCATCTGATCTGTGTCCTCTGTGTTAGAGCTGCTGAAGTTTATGGCCTCAAATCCCGCAGGAAGTCAGAACTTGCCTCTCTTGTATTTCCTGTTCTCATACGTGTTGCTGCAGTATGTCATGGATTTTTCACATGTCTGAATTCTGAAACTGTGTCTTTGTGAGCAAACTATGATTTTTCAGCTGCAGGAGTCAGTTCAGGCTTGAAGGGCCGAACCAACAATAACTTGAACTTAATTCTGCTCGATAGTAATTTTCTCCTGTTGTAAAAAGCAGTAAATTATATTGTTAATCCTCACAAATACTGAAAAGGTGTATTGGAGGACGTATTGTTGCTGTAAGTCAGCTCCTTTTGACACAGCGGGCATTTCACCTTTAAGATAAAATCACACACAATAATGAAGATTGTATGGTCACATTGTGATAAAATTTAATCGTTCACATATACCTTATCGTGAGCAACCATGTCAAAATACTCCCAGACAGGAGAAGAGTTCCCCTTCAGTGGAGGCTCCATAGAAAGAGAGGATGAAATAATTCAATTCAATTCAGTTTTATTTGTATAGCACCAAATCATAACAGAAGTTGTCTCAGGACACATATCACAGTGCAACGTATCAAATATCACCGTGTACGACACTGTGACCTTCCAGATAGGTTTGGTGTAACTGTATGTACCCTAACTAACAGAAGCTCATACTAATAATTATACTATGACTAGCTCATACTAATAATTATACTATGACTAATAATAATAATAATAATAATAATAATAATAATGATTGTTATAATGGCACTAGGACTGATCTACCCATATAATGTAGTTCACTCTCTGAAACACTGACACCTCACCACCATAAACGCTGACACACCCACAAAGAAGCGTGAGTTTCGAACCCACTTCATACGAAAGTCATACTCGGAATGAGACAGCGACGTCACCCACACGAACCGACGCCTCGTTTGTCATTGGTCACGTGATTTCCACAAGAACACCACAAGCCTGGAATCGGGTCTTCATCTGGCACGCCCACTTTTATTGGACAGTCGCTCCGACGCCTCCGATCATTGGTCCCATCGCTCCCCATGGGTGCCTCCAGTCAGTGGCAGCCGTGTATCGTTCATGTATTCATTCATATCAATAAAATGTATGTTTTTGTTTAGTGTTGTTGTGGGTATGTAACATGACAATACAATGGAATCTAAAATTTCTTGTCAAATGTTTATCAATAAATCATTTTATTGATAAACATCATCAAAATAATAACACCTCTCTGATCCAGGGTTGGATTTCCTCTATGGAACAGGGTTTTCTGGGGATGAAGTTCATTTCTTGTCGCGTGCTGCCCCCTGCTGGAGGAAGTCAGGGTGCAGTCCTGCTTCACGCTGTCTGTTATGGTTTATGTACCGACCGACGAGGAAATACTGTTTTACTGGGATGATCACTTAAACTGTCAGTCTATTTATCCTGACTGCTTTTGTGTGATTCCTCCAAAACCAATAAACTACCTCCCATGATGTTCACTGCGCTGGTTACTGAGATGTCCTGTTTGGCAACCTCCATTTTATGGTAACCAACAAGGACGACACCGGACCTCTTAGCATCTGCTTCTGTGAGGCTGCGTTCAGCACCTCACTGCAATAAAAGCCAGCTGTAAATACTCAAGCAGCATGCTGGTTGTAGGTCTGTACACATGTTGCTTCAGATCTAGTCTTCATGAGTCAAAACTTGGCTTCTGACAAATTCCACCAATCCCTCGTCTTCGTCATGGTCAAATCGCTTCACCCACAGTATGTGGGAGCTAATAATCAAAAATCACTGCATCAGCATTTTTTCGGACTCTGGACCACCAAACATTCAAGGTACTGAAATGAATTTCTCTCATCTGACACATCTTGCTAGCGTTTCCCACTCTGTTGTTTATCCTTTTATCTTCAGCTGCACTTGATTGTAAATTTTAGCGCCTTGTACTAGCATGCACGCAGTTTGACTTTCGCAGCATTCAGCTGATATCAACTCCCAACACGGCTGATTAAAGATTAGTTTTGGCCAGACAAAAACAAGATTTAAGATAATAACCAAAAACTTGGCTTTTGTTGTGTGAAATGTCGACTATGTGCCGTCTGTTGAACTTCTCAGCTGGATAGTTCAACAACTAAAAAAAAAAAAAAAAATGACCGACAGCCATCGTTTCAAAGTGAGTCGGGGAAGAGGAGTCCACTGCTTCCACAAGCCAGAACATCACAAGCTGATTTTTAAGTCTCTTCCATGAACTGAAATGTTAGGAGACGACTGACTGACTGACTGACTGACGCTGCACAGGACGCCTCACCTGCTTACACCCTTCATTAGTTATTGAGAAATTCAGCCTGACAACAAAGCAACTCAAGCAAGTCATCAAATAATAATAGTGTTAGCTAACTAACGACTCTCCCGGTAAGCAGTAATGGTTGAAGTAAAATTAAGTTCAATACAACAGTTAGCTAGCGCTTCCAAACCAAAAATTTCCAATGAACTGGGTCCACCTCTTACTCTCTGTTGATGTTAAAGTATATGATGGAAAATCACTGCACACTAGGTGCAAAGGCACGCATACGTTCAGTGCTGCAGGTGTTTCCAGCCCACCTCTGTGCAGACTGCACCTGGACGCAGACTATTGTTTTTGGCTGCAGCTCAATGAATCAACTTTAAGCTCACATTAAGAAAAAGTTTTAACATTTTCAAGGTTCAGTCACGAGCGTCAAGCTGCCCACCCACGCAGCTGCTGATCAAACCAAACCCAGAGCCAACTTTCATTCAGAGCAAAACAAAACAGTTGTCATCTCACCTTTGAACCAGTTAGCATCATTGTTAAACCTCATGCTATGATGTCATTTCACTGAAGTGTGCTGCTGCTGCTGCATGGAAGCTGCTCCTCACACTGAGCTGACGCAGCTGAGCAGACCTGCAGCCGTGAAGAAAACAAAGAAAAGATACTTCAGCAAAAACCTTCATTGATATTTGATGCAAACTGGTGGAAGATGCAGTCTTTGAACCAGCCCTGTCTTCAGCTCAGCTTTGAAATGATGCACAGCTTAAACTTGATATTAGTTTAGACAATGTTTTATATTTCCATTTGGACCGACTTCTTAAATAAACACCTCAAACATGAACATGTAACAAGCAGAACTGTTTGTGCTGAAAAACCTATTTATCTTCAGTGAATCATTCATGTTGGCTCTCTGTTACACACTGATGCTGCTGAGCTGTCAGTCTGATGTTTCCCTGCTTTGCACTGACAGTGACAGAGTGCTGTCTGTGCGCACCAGTGTTCACTGTGTAAACGGTGAATGGCCGCTGGCCTCGCAGGTACAGCGTGTTCCTGCTCTCATGTCACTGAAACGCATGCGGTGAGTCTGATCACAGAACAGTATTTACTGTAACATTAAGCAGACCTCTGACATTTCATCTAATATTGATTCAACTAAGGCCGACTTCACAGACAAATCACATTTTGCCATATGTGAACACGCAGCTTCATGTACACACTCAGCGTCTGTGTATTATAAAGAATCTGTCTGTGCAGAAAAATGTGGAAAATCTAATTCCTCTGGTGTCTGCCAGGTCACATGCTGTAGTCCCCTTGTACAAAGACTATTTTTCCCCCCTGATGGCTTTTCAAAACAGTGATCTTACTGTATATACAGCTGAATAAGGTGCACGTGCTGTGGTTTCAATCAGCTATGAAGACTCCTCACATTATATCTCAACATTTTCTTTGCTGCAGCACAATGTTCAGGTGCAGAGTGGGTGATCATGTCAACACACACCAAAGAAGTGTCACTGTAAGGACACTTACAGAGGTAACACAGCTGGACTCAGGCCTTCGTGCTGCTTGTGCTCCTCAGTCTTCCAGTCGTGATTCCAGAGTTGCTTTGTTTGATCAGACATTTCTGGCCTGTAAGATCACACTCAGGAGGACTTGACCCACAGCACTGGCCGGTTTGACAGAGCTACTGTCCACAGACTCAGTTTAGTGTGCAGAGCGAAGAGCTGTCAAACTCCTCTTTTTGGACCGGCTGCACACGTCATGTCACCTCTTTAAAACTCCACACGTCCCACATGTCTCTGCTCTCTAAGGTCCGATCTTTAATGCAGCTGGTAGTTGGCCTTTATTGAGTGGATCAATCGGCTTCACGGTGCAGAATTGCTCTTCACAGCCGTTTTCCTGCGCTCAGCAGCTTCAGGTGCTCAGTTAGGAGCTGCAGCAGCGCGCGGCTCTGCAGGGGCTTCCGTCCAGCTGCAGGGCGGCTCAGAAGAGTCTTGCTCAAGGGCACCTTGGTGGGATGTAGAGCGTTTCATTTCTCATATATCCCCTCAGACGACCGTCCGCCCCTCTCCTCTCCCCACACCCTGCTGCTCCTAAACACCTCCCCTGTCTGTTGCGTCGCACTCCCCCGTCTGTCACACCAGAAATCTGACGTGTTTTTCGCATTTCCTGCACCAGGGAGAGACGGAGGCAGAGAGCGGCGTCGGGGGAGGCAGCCGGAGGTTTATGCACGGGAAGTTCAGATCAACAGCAGGCCGCGCACCGAGCAGCTGGAACCCCTGTACAACCACCGACCCGCCGCCTGAATCGGCCCCTCCTCTGCGCCCCTGCTGCGGCTGCTACCAGCCGCCGACTGGTCGCAGCGCTCCGTCTCGGACATCCCCGATGCGCAGCAGCGGCTGCCAGCAGGCATCTGGAGCCTCCCACCCGCCACACGGTACCATGCAACAGCTAGAGCTTCCAGGGCCCCCCGCTTCGGCTAACGGACTTTTTTAAGAGCCCGGAGGTGAAAAACATGACAGACCGATCCACATCTGGGGCCTCCGCTCGCCTGTTTGTCGCTAACTCTCCGTAGCGGTTCATGCTTCTTCCGTGCGCTTCCAGGGAAAGCTCAACGCTCGTTTCTCCGCAGCTGCTCTTTATTTTTTGGGGGGAATTTGTAGCATATTCGACAAGTGTGGATGTTTTAAGGAGAGATCAAAGCCCATCTCAGACAGACGCCTCACAGTTGGCGTCTTCACATTCAGCTGGGAGTAACTGCGGTGTCTGCCTGGAGGACCACCGGTTGAGCTGAGCCGTTCTTCAGCCCGTAACAGGAGCTCATTGTTTGGGAGTGTTTGGGGGGTGGGGGGTGGGCTAGTTCCACTGCAAAGACTTCAAGTGTCAAGCGTCGGGACAGCTTCAGCACCATGGTGATCTTCAACGGGCAGCTGAGGATCAAGATCTGCGAGGCTCTGGAGCTCAAACCGACGGCTTGGTCCCTGCGTCACGCCGTCGGCCCCAAGACCCAGACCTTCCTCCTGGACACGTACATCGCCCTGAACGTGGACGACTCTCGCGTGGGTCAGACCTCCACCAAGCAGAAGACCAACAGCCCCGCCTGGAACGACGAGTTCACCACGGAGGTCCACGACGGCCGCAGGATCGAGCTGTCCGTCTTCCACGACGCGCCCATCGGCTACGACGACTTCGTGGCTAACTGCATCATCCAGTTCGAGGACATCCTGCACAACGGCAGCAAACACTTCGAGGACTGGGTAAGACCACCGCGACGTGACACCTGAAGCGCACACAGTGGGGCTGATGGTGAGAAAACTCAAACCTTACCTGGACAGGTACAACAAGTCATATCTTCATGATTCCAGCTGTTTTCAATCAGTCAGTTCAGTCTTTTGTCTGTATAGTTTCAGAAAATAGTAAAGTGCCAAAAAGATATTCAATTTATGAAGAGTTCAAAGTGAGAAAATACACCTGAGCAGGGCCAGGATGAGCTGTCACTGGGGCCCTGTGGGGGACATGTTTTTGGGCCTCTTTTATTTAAAGAAAATGAAAAAATGAACAGCAAATAGACTAAAACTCTGTTCTGACAACATAAGGCAGTGCTGGTAATGTTTACTGAGTTCATATTAATGACACCTGAGAGCCAGAAGCTTTTTGGGGCCACAGGGCTGTTTCACATAATCCAGCCTTACATGTGAGACACCGAACCTCTGAATGTTTGTCCTTTTAGCTTCATAAATGATTTATCACTCACCAGAGTCGTCGGTTAATTTGCTTTGGATCAGCTAATGGACGAATTGAAGATCGATCCAGCACGAGTCAAAGAAAAGTCAAACAGTTAGCAGGAGAACGTGTTCTGTGTGAGTCCACTGCTGCTCAGGAACATGTTGAAATGTTGAATGGCCAAAACAAGTCATTACTGTGAGCTATGACATCAATTTGTTTGACTCACGAAGATGAATTCGATGTAATATCTCAAAGAATTGACTCACAGTCTCACTGCGTTGACTCCATAGATCAAAAATTAGAAAAGAGTATCTCATAATATTGCCCAGAGAAGGTGAACAGGTTTCTTTAAAGCAGCATTATTCATGTTTTGTCCACTTGGGAGCTGGAAACACAGCACAAATGTTCACCTTATGAAATGATTATGGAAAATATGTGAGCAAACATTTACACGTCCAGCAGAGACGAGGCGACATTTTCATTCACGTGCAGTCGTGTTTCTGGCCAAGTCCATCATTCACTCTGTCTGCAGCTGCTAAATATTCCACCAAGTCCAGCGGCTATGAGCTGTGAAAGCAAAACAATGAGCCCAAGAGATGCTGAAAGGCTCCATCACGTGTGGAGGAGCTGTGAGTGTGAGAGTATCTCCACCCGCTGCAGCGTCCAGTCTGACACCACACGCCAGCACGCAGGCAGATTTCCATCCACCAGGCTAAAGAAGGCAGATTTTACCTTTAATTAATCAGTGAAAAACAGTGTTTTTTTAATATTGACATGATTTCTGCAAAACAAACATTGTCGTCCTGCACACACCATGAGTCACTGTACACACACACACACACACACACACACACACACACACACAGTATAGATCCTGTTACCTTAGTTGTGCTCCTGTTAGATGAACCAGTGACCCACAGCAGAGCTACAAAAGAGGTGAGAGTGGGTGTGGTTAGGGCCACATGCATCACACACACACACACACACACACACACACACACACACACACACACACACACACACACACACACACAGAGCATGGAGAAGCTGTGTATTATTGTCTGAAGCTGCTGAAGCAGACGGATGTTTGAGTGTATTATTGATGAGGCCATCGGGGCTGTTGAGATGAGAGAAGGTGATGAAACAGGAGGAGGACAGGATGGAGGAGAGAAAGCACAGCTCCAGACGTGTCCCTCATGGAGGAAGTGTTGAATCTTTCTTTGGAGGTGGTGCACTGGGAGAGTTTTCAGGCCAGAGACGAGCAGGGCTGCAGGAGCTGTGTGATCGTTCATGTTCTGACAGTAAATGCTCAGTTTTTGATTGAAGATCTTGGAACAAGTTGAAGCGACTCAGTTTCTTCTGATGATCTGGTGGGTTTAATAATCACTCGTGTGTGTTCAGTCTGATATCTGTGAACTGTTTCAACCTACTTCGACAAAACCTGTGAAACTTCTTGTGGAAAAAGATCAGTTTGCCAAACTTCCTACACGTTACAGTGCATTTAAGCTTGTGTGGTCATCCAGATTTTTTAAAGGCCTCTAACTGATTTCAGGCCCTGAAACTGGTGTCACTGTCTAATCCCTTTTCTCTCAGTGGAATTAACTGATTTTTTTGATCTGTCTTCAGAGCTTCACACCTCGTGGAGCGGCTTTCAGGGCGCACCCATGGCCACTCGAGGCTGAACATGTCTTGACTTAAGCTGCATCTTGCATGATGTAATTTCAGACAAAGAGAAACTGACATCACCCTGAGGGAGCTGAACGGCCTGTGTGGCCTCTCAGTGAGTAATGCTAATGAGAGCTAGCTCAGGAGTGGAAGCTCTTAAACTTCATGTCTTCTAGTTTTCTCCAAAGCCTGAAAGCGGTGCACTTGTACGGTACATCTACCTGTGATCCAGGTGCTGCCACTGCTGGCTGAAGCTGTACACATTTGAGGACAAATTTAAATAAAGGTGTGAACTGAACATTAGTGTGGCAACATCGTGTGCTGCTGAGCACTAAGCTAATGTTCAGTCATACTTCAGTCGTCTGAATGTCCTTCACTGCGGCGCAGAGTCCAGAGCTTTGACGTGTTGTTGTGATGACAGAGACCAACCTTGAGAATAAGTGATGACTCAAACTGTCTTGTATCAGGTCTTGTCACAAGCTAGCTGGGCTGGCATTTTAGCAAAAATAAATGTGCAAAAATCTTTTAATAACATAATGTATAACATCAGCGTTAAGAGCTTTTCCAGTCCTGTTGATGAAAGAGTGACCCTCAGCAGCACAAAGCCTGTAATTAACTGGAAACACATGAACATGTGCTGCAGGACATTAAACCTTTTCTGTGATTGGAGCAGCTAACGTCTCATAGCTTTATGTTTGAGCATGAAAGCAGCGAGTCGTGTGATGATGGCCTTCAGATGTTGGACGATGCCTTCCGGATAACATCTCTGTCTTCAGATTGAGAGACTGGAGATGGAGTCTGCACACTGAGGAACAGTTGTCCTTGTTATTCCTTTGAATTTGAAATGAAAAAATCTACAACAAATAACCAAAGGGGGCTTTAAACGCAGCGTTAGTGATGAACCGTTAGTCGCTTACATCACAGTCCGTTGGTACGTGCTTGTGATGCTTTCAGCTCGAAATGAACAAAATGAATTATGTGAATGGAGTTAAGTCAAACAGCAGAACATTAAAGTTAGATTAAATTACTCCATTCAAAGATATTTTTCAAATACCAACCCCAACACTGTGTCCTCTCTGTGCTTGGGCTTTTATGGCCTAAACAGTAAATTGATTAACTGGCCTCAAAAAGGAAAAGTCTGTGGAGCACCTTTTATTTTTTCGTTATCATTTAATGTAATCAGTTTAGCCTGGAACAAGGTTTCTGCAGGGAAGAGTAAAAGAACGACTGCACCTGAATGCATCACGAGCTCTGCTCTCATCAGTGTTTGCGTCTCTAACTGCGGCTTTCACACCATCTTTTCTCACCTGATAACACTTTCCTTTATTCTTCTTATGTTTTTGAGCGACAGAGGCCCGGCCTCTCGTTATCCACGTTCAATCAAGCAACACTGCAGCATGTTGAGTTTTGGGACTATTTTACCTTTTTCCGAGTGCTGATCTCGTGACGCAGATTGGTGTTTCAGCTGGAAAGGTGATCAGCTCTCACTGAATCTGCTTCAGAGGCTGAACTGACTGAAGACGTGGACACACTGCGATGATTTCCAGCTTCAGGTGGCCACTGATCACTCTCCCTTAAGTCTTCCTTTGAGGTGAAGACGGTCTTCTTAGTGCTCTTTAACTTGCCTGATCGGTGGGAGAAGCGTCCTGTACCCTGATGATCCACCGCTGTGTCCATTGGCCGGCTGGTGTGCGATCCAGTAGGAACGAGCTGCACACACTTCATGAGAACAGCTGTGACAAACTTTCTGGAAGCTGGCTGGTTGGATTTGTAATCCTGATTTTCTTCCTCTTTGATCAGCTCTGAATGAAACATTTGCCACTTTTAATCTATTTTATTATTAACGGTTATGATAAGTTTCTGTAACAAAGCTGATAAGGAAACATGGTCTTTGAAGCCATGTTTCACCCAAACCTGATGAATACATATACAAATGTTTTCACTAATTAATAGCAATCAGGAAATGAACAGGATGAAGGAAAGGATAATCAAAACACATGAAGACATGTGGCAGGAACAGGACGGTCCTGACGCCGTGAGCATCTGAAGAATCGCAGGGAAGAATTCAGTTGAGAGCTTTTTGAAGTTGAGCTGAAAAGGCATCATTCCAGCTGGAAGCACGTCCCATTTCCAGTTCCACCAGTTCAGTCCAGCCAGTATCCATCTGGTTCTGGGGCTTTTGGCTGAGATTGAGAGCAGAAGAACGAAGGAGGAGAAAATGCAGCAACTGGCGTCCATGAAAAGAAGACCAGCTTCCTGAGTCTGTCAGGAATGTCTTTTGTCCTCTGAACAGTGATTTCATGTGTGGGCAGCAGCGTTGTTCCAACTTGTCATTAAAGACAGACGGGGGAGAGGAAGACGAGCGTTTGATTTTACTACACAACAGGCGGCGAGTGAGGGGAGGGAGAGACGGACAACAAGAAGACAGACGGCGTTGAAGCTAGCTGTCTTCTTTTGAGAGGCTGAGCGAGGGTGGGATGGGGCGGGGGCGCTGAGCTGGTGGGTGGTGTCAGCGTGATGACTTTTCAAACGTTCATCTAGTCAAACTGTGAAGCAGCATCCCTCAATCAGCATCCTGCGAGGAGCTACAGGCCGCGACAGGCGAGACAAGCGTTCAAGAACAACAATGGCTGCTAACGATGTTAGCGTAGAAGCTGCTGCAGCGTCAGGTGTCAGACCTGAAACTGAGAGAAGAGCAGAGAACGACCACAAAGACTCTCCTCCACTGAAAAGATGTTTCACTCCCCCGCCACATCCTGCGGTTCATCCATCTGATTGGTTGAAGTTAGCCCGTCATAATTGGTGTTCCATCCAAGCAGATGCCAAGTAAGAGTGTCCCCTTTTCCAAGCAGTTTTCCTGGACGGCTTCCCAGACGCTTTCTGCCCCGTCAGTTAATAAAGATATGAGTCGTAGGTATGAAAGTATGATCAAATTTAAGACAGTCACTCCAAAAAAGAACCACTGTCTTCCGTGTTTTAGCCTTTGAGTCGTTTATACTTTTTGCAAACCATATTCCAGATTTACTTTCCTTTGAAGGAGGTTTTGCACTGCAGACTTTCCCAGTTGAGAAAGGCGCCTTTCCAGTGACGCTGAGAGTATTTCGACTCTACTGTGACCTTTGTTATATTCTCCAAGTGAGCCCACAGGAATAACTGTCAGATGAACTGGAGTGAAGATACTGTAAATATAAAGCAGGATGGGCCTGTGTGTGTGTGTGTGTGTGTGTGTGTGTGTGTGTGTGTGTGTGTGTGTGTGTGTGTTTGTTTGTGTGTGTGTTTGAGAGAAACCTGAAACCGGTTTTGGATTGCAATAATCTGACAATGTGAAAATCCCCCTTTTGAATCCGTGACAGCGTTACTCAGGGAAATGTCAGAGTGTGTCCTCTGCCTGGTCAGGTGATCGGTGGGGACTGGACGGGGTGGACGGGGTGGACGGGGTGGACTGGTGGATGCGTCCTGCTGACGGGGAGGAGGAGGAAGATTGTTTTGTCCAGTGACGTTTCGGTCAAAGCTCTTCTCAGTTAAAGTTCATTAAGCTCATTTGTCCACATGGAGCTGTCCCCTCTGGACACACCGTCTCACTCAGGTGTTTTCTAAAAGGTGGAAGCGGCGATACTTCGCTTTCTGTCTCATATTGTCTGCTGTCTCCTCGTCTCTCTGCGGTGTTCAGGGTGTGGTCTCAGCTGTGGTTGGATGGATCTCTGTGTAGTGTAGAAGCATTTGGACGTCTTTCTGTGACGCAGACTGAATCGGATGTGCTGTGAGTCTCCAGCCTTCCTCTTGTTCTTTTCCGTCACACAGTTTCTTAACAGAAGCAGATTTCTGTGTGAGCAGCTGCTTTCAGACCGTCCTATAAAGTTTGAAAATCTGTTTTTCATGCATCCCAAATGTTGCGTTGGATCCCGTTTTGTGTCTGCTGAGTGAAATGGACTTTTCTGACTGTGACCTTCTCCTCGTTATCTCAAGTATATTGCTGGCACAGTTTCAGCCCGGCTCATGCAGATAAGCTCCGGTCTGAGCGGGCTGCAGTCCGTCTGTGCGATGCGGGCAAAAATAGATCAACATCATTTCTGATTCTCACCATCTGATGAGTTTCAGTTTTAACTGAATCAGTCCTTTTTAAAGTCTGTTCCGGTTTGCTTTTCACCCAAAATCTTCAAAATGAAACAGTCGTTTTAATTTCTCACCTTTTTCACCATCAGTTCATCATTTTAGTCATTTTTCCAGAACCGAAATACCAAACGTTTACAGGCTCCAGCTTCTGAAACGTGAGGATTTGCTGCTGTTCTCTGTTGTATAGAAAACAGCAAACGACACTTTGTGTTTTGGGCCGTTGGTCGAACAGAACGTTTGAGATGAATTTGGGCTCTGGGAGCTGTCGATGAGCACACTTAACTGTGCTGTAGACATTTTTATGGCTTAGACTGTTAATGACATCATGATATATCAGTGAATAATAAGAATAATCAGTAACAGCACTGCAAACCTGTTGGTAGTGAACCTCGTAACTTGTCCCTCGGCCTGTTTGACTCATGACAGGCTGAACAAACAGCTGAATGGAGCTCGTCTCCAGTCGTGAGTGTCGGTGCTCTCTCGTTTCCAGCTGTGGTTCTAACACCGTCGATGTGGTGTCGCAGCTGTGACAAAGCTGCTGTGTGGTCGTCCTGCGGGTGAAAGTGTCAACGATGGCGGTTCAGCTGACAGCAAAGGGAAACTCTGCCGAGACGACGAGAGTGGCAGAAAGTTCAGTTCAAGAGTGTGACGCACTTCGAGGTTCATGTAAATGAGGGCCTCCCCCCGTCTCTGCGGCCGTCACTGTAGTCGTTGGAGGAATGTGGAGCACTCCGCCGTCCCGCTGCAGCGTAATTAAGCGTTTGTTCTTGTGCAAAAGACATTTATGCACCAGAAAGGTCAAAGCACAAGAGCAGCCTTCTGAACACAGCGACAGTTCCCTGTTGCTGGGAGTATTTTGGATACTCTGTGCCAATATTGAATTATTATGTTTGTAGTTTTGCATCAATGTGATGAAGATTTATTAAATATTTAATTTAGATTTGACAGAAACGACAGCCCCATCATCTCATTTACCCATGAACAGTATCTCAACTGACTTTGACTTGAATTAATCATATGTAGAATCACACATCTTGATTTAAGATTCAGAATGCCTTGAATAAGAATTTCATGTAACGTACAGTTTGCTCCTCACATGTCTTAAACTGTCTGACAGCATCATAGACGTTCAGTATTATGTATCATCTGTTTCAGCTCTTTGTTGCTGTGTGATGTTTCTAATCATTGAAATATTCCAGTCAAACGCTCCGTGTTTTTATGGCATCAAGTGAAGATGTTCTGTGGGTTAAAACAGACAACAAACACAAGCTTTTACTTTAATTTCATCTCTGTGATCCAGTTCAGTTTCCTAATCTACAGCCGACTCTGTAGTCTGCAGTTTATGTTCGACTGCATTCATTCAAGTTACCAGATCGGACACACAAGCACACTTTGGCTTCAGTGAAGGGTCTGAAACGACTTCCACGCTGCTCCTCGCACTGGTCCCGGACCTGTTAGAGGTCCGTGGTCTTGTTTGGAGGAGCTGCAGCCTCTGAGAACTCTCATGCAGACAGAATAGAGGAGGAGCTCAGGCCTGCTCTCGTGTTGACCCTGTTTCCCTGCGGGCTGTAGTAGAGGGGTGTCCTTTCTGTGGACGGGAGGAAACGGGGGCAGGGCTGTGTGTGTGTGTGTGTGTGTGTGTGTGTGTGTGTGTGTGTGTGTGTGTGTGTGTATGTGTGTGTGTGTGTGTGAGAGAGTCTAATATTAGCAGCAGTGTGTTTGAGTCACACGGTAGGCCTTACTTCCTGTTTTCACTGTCCAAGTTTACTTCCCAGAGAAAGAAGGGAAGAGGGAGAGAGGGATGGCTCCCCAGGTGCCCCCTGTGGCTCCTGTTATCAGTCATCTGTCCGCCGTCCTGTCCGTGCACAGGACGTCACTTACAGAGGCAAACAGCGCCGACGTCTCACAGATATGGAAGGAATGCCAGAGGGAGAACTGAGCCGCAGGGGACGAAGGCTCCTCTGCTCGTCCCGCTGCTCCTGTCAGCAGCTCAAACTAAACTTTCCACAGCAGCGGATAAGAAAAGTGTGTCATTTTCTGTCAGACGTGAAGCTCACCGAGCCTTTTCGGTGACGCTCCTCGCGTTGACTTCCAGCCGAGGCCGCTGTTGTTTTTGCTTTGTCTCTCATTACTTCCTGTCTTTTTGGTGCTGACTTGTTTTTGTCTCTCGGTTGTAAACTGATGGATGGAAATTTAGTCCTGTGCTTCCAGGATGTGTTAAGTCATGAAAAGAAAGGCTCATTTATTATTTAAAACAGCAATTAAAAAGCACTCAGAGAGGATATTACCTCTGCACAGTCCTCCAAATCTAAAAACTATCCAGCTGTTTCATTCAGCCTGATCAGATGATTGGATGGCCTGCACACCTGCTCCACCTGCACATGACCCAAGTCTTCCACCAGGCCAGGCAGACATATTGCTCAAGCTAAAGCGAGCCAGTTGCAAAAGAATGCTAAGAATGCTAACATGCTAGCTGGACAGCTTCATTTTTTGTGTTCATCATGATAATATTGGCTGTTTTCTTGCATGTGTGGTTGGATGCAGCTAAGCCATCAGCACAGCGCTCACACCCACAGCGGTGAGCAGCACCAGCCGGGCTCAGAGGTCCGTTCATGGCGGCTGCTTGTGTTTATACGGCTGTGATGTTCAACAGGCTTATTTATATATGCATTTATTAAAAGGCTACTCCTCTGCTCGTGGTCTCCAGCAGCAGGCAGGAAGTGAGCTCATGTGTTCTGGGCGAGTGGCTTTGGAGGGAGGGGATGTGACTTTTTGGATGAATCTTGCTTACTGCTGCTGGTTTCTCCAGCGCTACAAACTCCGGCTTTCATAAGAAACGCAGATTTATCACCTGAGACACGATAAGCAGCTGTGAGTGATGCTGGAGCGTTTGCACTGGGTGACCTGAGAGCATCCTGGGTGCAGAGCAGCTTTACTCCCTGTGTGATACCTGCCGATGTTTTCCCTTTTGGACTCAGTGAAGGAAAGAAGGAGGAAATACTGACGCACAGCATGAAGGTATAAATACTGCAGAGCTTATGCAACAAGTCTGATGAAGTTTCTAAATCATGATTTGAAGTGTTGAGGTCGAGCGGCGGTGGAATGTTTGCAGCATAAATCACTGGTGAGCTCCACAGGGCAGAATTCAACTTAGTAAGGAGATGTCTCCATTTCCTCGCAAACAGGATGAGAGAAGAGAAAACACCCTGTCACACACACACACACACACACACACACACACACACACACACACACACACACACACACAAAGTGTACATTTATTTCAAACAGACACCAGCACGGACATCAGATGATAACTGATAATGCTCGTGATTGTGGTCGTGGACACTGGTGTTTGACACTTTGTAGAAGACGGACGTGCCTTTGTCTTACATCAGTGATGCAGGACAGCAGAATGAGTGAAGACAGTCAGCCTTCAGGTTGAGTTTTGGAGTCACTCAGACTTGTTCTTCAGCTATGAGTCGCTCCTCTTCTCTGCTGTTCAGTGCATTGTTGGATAAAAGGCATCTTGCTTACTGATCGTTGACCTGTCCTGTTTTTCAGAATGAAAGTAGAGCTGCTGCGTTAAAGCAGAAAGTGAAGAAGCCAAACGTTCTCAGTTTCGGCTCCTTCAGCGTTAGCAGGACTAAGTTCTAAACCGCAGATTAATACTAATACTAATACTAAATACTAATAATAGATGTACTCAGTTAGCCACCCATTAGCAGGTCTGATAGCAGCAGCGTGACTGACATGATGGTGTTGTATTCACGTACATACAGCGAAAGCAGGGCCGGGTGTTGTCTGAATGTTTCAGATGTTAGACATCATCGAAATATAAGCAGCCATGTAAGAACTTGGCTAAATGAATTAGTGTAAAATTGGCTAAATTTAGCTGTAATTCTGGAACAATCTGATGAAAGAGTAAGTAAATAACATCACATATCTGTCTTCCAAACATAACACTTTCCGATGATTTATGATCTTTAAGAGCCTCTCATATGAGCAGACTTTGTCCATATGTGGCTCGTCCTAAAGTTTGAACGTCTGTGTGAGTGTCCCTGCATGTCTTCCCCTCTGTGTGTCTCTCCTGTGTCTCTGAGTCTGTGGATGTGGGTCTCTTTGAGGATACATGCAGCCACATGACTCCAGCTTGACTAAGGCTCATGTGATACTGTAGAAGCTTTGGGACAGCTCGCTCTCTCCCGCTCTGTGTGTGTGTGTGTGTGTGTGTGTGTGTGTGTGTGTGTGTGTGTGTGTGTGTGTACGCATGTCTCGCAGGAATGTGTCTCAGCGTGATTAAGTTAAAATGAAGCTCATTAAGCTTCACTTGACAGCATGTGACGCTCTTGATTGAATCCTTGAATAAACCTCAGTCACAGATACAAAAGAAATCCTTGAAGGCGTCTGAACTTGTCCACAGACACCTCCTTTCCTGGCGAACACGATGACCTTGTTTCTCTGGATACCATCCCAACAACAAAGTCAACATCACAAACAAGCAGAATGGGGGCAGGTCGCCGCTCCGCGGGGCTCCCCTTCTCCTCGGCTGATGAGTATCAGCTGCAGGAAACGTCAGTAACCTTCGTACGTTGAGTCAGCTCTGCATCACTTCCTCCTCCATGTTTGGTCTGACATGTTTGGAAAGTTCCATCTACACATTTATACCTGCGATGCTCCAGGTAACCAAACAAGCAGCTTCTGTATCACGTCAGATCTTTCCAGAACACCAATATGGATCCTGAGTTCAGATACCGAACTATAAATGTCTGATCAGTCCTTAGAAGTGTCCGTGCTCCTCTCAGCTGAGACCAACTGAGTCAGAGATGAAGCCGAAATGTTGTATTTCACAGATGTGTCCAGCTGTTAGCAGGACAGATGCAGACATGTTAATGAGTCATCAGTTTTTGTCAGCGTGTAAATTTCCTGGTTAAGATGTGTGTCATGTGGTGCGTTCAAGGCCTTTGCTGCAGGGCTGCCTGTGAGCCGCAGCGTGCTGCTTGTAAAGGCCAAACTGCTCCAACATAAATCTTTAAGAAGGCCTAATGGTCGACTAATGCTTCAGGTATGTTTGACTTAGTGCTGGTGGGGGGGATATCATGCACTGTGTGTGTGTGTGTGTGTGTGTGTGTGTGTGTTTGTGTGTTTGTGTAAGATAACCCAGAGATGATTTTTTTTTTTTTGCTTTTTAAGAGGCATGGCAACATGTTCAAGCAGACCTACAAGAGAACTGGAAAAAGACCAAGAACAGGCCATGACATAGGCTGGTGTGTGTGTGTGTGTGTGTGTGTGTGTGTGTGTGTGTGTGTGTGTGTGTGTGTGTGTTACTCACATTGTGGGGACATAAATCTGTTTACACAGTCAGGTTGGGTGGACTCGCCCTCTTCATGGGGACAAAATGCAAGTCCCAGTAACATTAATCATTCAGTTTTAGGGTGAAGACTTTGGTTCAGGTTAAGGTAAAATTAGGTTTATCTTAAGGTTAATCTAAGTGGTTATGGTTAGTATGAAAGTCTATCTACTGTCCCCAGAACTGTTCATTATGAAAGCAGATGGGTGTGTGGGCGGCCTCCTCCACTCACGCTGAGAGCGAGAGAGCAATGAAGACGAAGAGCATCGAGGAGGAGGCGAGCGTAGAACGTGTTCGTCACTCGGATCCTTTTCCCGCTCTTCGTCCGTCGGCGAGGAGCTGCTGCTGAGTGTTTGCGTGCTGAGTGAAGGTGCCAGGTGTGTGAACAGGAACCGCGTCCACAGCTCTCCATCGCTGACGTCTAACATGCAGCCAGTGTTTGTCTGCAGAGCCACGTGAGAGATGCTGAGTTTAGTGAAAAAGATTGATTTGGGTCTTTTCATTGAGTGCATTGTGTCACTTTGTGTGCTTTCAATGTTTTTCATCATTTAAAGTCTCAGTGTTCATGGTTTTTATTTTAGCCTTCATTGTGATCCACGTTGTAATGGTCACAGATGTCTCAGTATTAGCTTCAATGCTAGGTTGGCTGAAATGTTCTGGACTGTAAAACGTGCATCTTGGTCCAAACTCAAAAGGATCCTCATCAAACATGTTGATGGTATTTGCTTTTGCTGAAAACAGGATTGGATTTTCTGATTTTATCAGCTGTCAAACTCTGAACATCCAGCATGTTTAGAGGCTCCAGCTTGACCTGAGTCATGATGCTGGAGGTCACTCTGCTGTTGTGGGAGGACACTGTCAATGCGACGCTTATGTGTGTGTCTCTCTGTGTTTTATGCATGTGGCCTCTGGTCCCTCGACCAGTGTCTTCTTCCTGCGTCCTCCCAGTGTCTGCAGCCTTCCTCTCCCCTGTGTCCTCCTCCTCCTCACTCATACATATGATCCACTCTGCAGAGTCAGGTGGAGGTTAATGCACATGCTTCTCCTCCATCTTCTCTTTGCTCTCCTCTGTTCAGGACGATGATCTCTATCTCCATCTGTGTGAAACCACAAGGAAACGCTAACTGCCGCTCTTTGCACAGATGCACATTTGCACTCACACGTTCAGCACGTACATGTAAATACTGATCGAGAGGAGCTCAGAGGGACGCTGCAGATGCTCAGGACTCATCCTTTGGATGATCTGATTGGATGGAAATTCGGGGTTTG